>NW_026851793.1:0-78319 GCF_026571515.1 Ruditapes philippinarum | reverse complement strand
AAACCGTTTAAGGGTATGAATTAGTGGAAAATTATTTTTCCTTGTATATTGATGAGTCTCCGCTAGAGGGAGTATGATTTTGCACGAGATTTTAAGAGATTGGCGGGTTATAGTAGTTATTTATCGTTGAGAGAGCCTACCAGTAAACACGTAAATTAATTTTCGAATTTAATTATTTTCAGTTCGTTTTGATTATGAAAAATAGCATGTATATTTTGGAAAAGATGTAAATTAAATATTTTGAAACAGTATCATGTGATTAAATATTTCAAACATTTTGGCATTATGAATTATATATTTAAATATATGATATGTCATCGTGATATGTGAAATGTTTGTTGATTTCATTTATTTATTTATATATAGTTTATTTTGCTCTCTCAAGCGCTCTGAACAAATTAAACATTTAAATTGTAATTGATTCTTGTTGTTTTTGGAGGCGAGGTGTTATAAGTGAATGTTCTAAAATTAACAAAGGCATTATTAAGATACATATTTAAATCTTTGTTTTATTTGTAACGGTATTTAAATACGGTTACACATGAGCGGCAAACAAATTTGATTTAGACTTCGAAATGAATGATTCAAGTAAGATCGGTTTACAAAGAATTAACCAAGTAATATTATTTTTATTTCTCTGCATGACTTTTTACTTAGTTCTTGATTTGATGCTTATATAACTGTATTACAAAAATTCTTACGTAGATTTTGGTTGACTGAGTTGAGCAAACTTTTAAGCTCACCTGAGCATGCTCAGGGTGAGCTTTTAGGATCGATGATTGTCCGTCGTCCGTCGTCCGTTCACATTTTGTTGTTAACACTCTAGCGGTCGCATTTTTGCCTCAATCATCATCAAACTTGGTCATTGATAGCTCGGATGAGTTCGAACATGGGTCATCTCGGATGAAAAACTAGGTCACAAGAGCTAAAAATAGAAAAACCTTGTTAACACTCTAGAGGTCACATTTTTGCCTCAATCATCATCAAACTTGATCAGGATGTTTGTCTAGGTGATAGCTCGGATGAGTTTGAACATTGGTCATCTCGGATGAAAAAGTAGGTCACTGGATCTAAAAAAAGAGAGAACCTTGTTGACCCCTCTAGCGATCACATTTTGCATCAATCATCATCAAACTTGGTCAGGATGTTTGTCTAGGTGATAGCTCAGATGAGTTCGAACGATGGTTATCTCGGATGAAAAAGTAGGTCCACCGGAGTTAAAAATAGAAAAAGACCTTGTTAACACTCCAGCGGTCACATTTTTGCTCAATCATCATCAAATTTGGTCAGGATGCTATCTAGTTGATAGCTCGGATGAGTTCGAACACGGGTCATCTCGGATAAAAAGCTAGGTCACCCAAGAGCTTAAAAATAGAAAAACCTTGTTAACACTCTAGAGGTCACATTTTCTGCCTCAATCATCATCAAATTTGATCAGGATGTTTGTCTAGGTGATAGCTCGTATGAGTTCGAACAATGGGTCATCTCGGATGAAAAAGTGGGTCACAGGAGCTAAAAATTGAAAAACCTTGTTAACACTCTAGCGGTCACATTTTTGCTCCAATCATCATCAAACTTGGTCAGGATGCTTATTTAGTTGATAGCTCGGATGAGTTTGAACATGGGTCATTTCGAATGAAAAACTAGGTCACAAGAGCTAAAAATAGAAAAACCTTGTTAACACTCTAGCGGTCACATTTTTGTCTCAATCATCATCAAACTTAGTCAGGATGTTTGTCTATGTGAAAGCTCGGATGAGTTTGAACATGGGTCATCTCGGATGAAAAAGTAGGTCACTTGAGCTAAAAATAGAAAAACTTTGTTAACACTCTAGCGGTCACATTTTTGCATCAATCATCAAACTTGGTCAAGATGCTTGTCTAGGTGATAGCTTGAATGAGTTCGAACATGGGTAATCCTGGATGAAAAACTAGGTCACCTGAAACACTCTAGTTGCTACTGTTTTGATTCAAATGTACTGGAAATTGGTCTGAAAGTTTGTTTTGATGATTTCTAGGTCAAGTTTGAATATGGGTCATCTGGGTAAAATACTAGGTCACACTGCTCAAATATGGATAATCCTTGTTAACACTGTAGTGGTCACATTTTTGACTCACCTGTCATGAGACTTGGTCAGAATGCTTGTCTAGGTAATTGTTTGGATGAGTTTGACGGGTCAGGTGAGCGATCTAGGGCCATCATGGCCCTCTTGTTATTTTAACTTATCGCTGTAGATAACGAGTCGTCCAATTTGCAAAACACCAAGGAAGATATACAGTTACTCGGGGCTACTGGGTGTGATCCAGATGAAAGTCCCAGTGATGATCCGTCTAGTGATGATGATGACAGTAACGGTAACAATAAGGAGCGCTATGAGAAAAAGAAAAAAGACAAAAGAACATGGAAGATAGGTATGTTGTTTTCATAATTGGTTCAACATGAAAATAGTTTTCGTCGGATATACCATAATAATAATAATAATCCATTATTACATGTGTATTATCAAAACTTGTTAACAAATATGGTGAAAAAGGTCAACTCCTTGAACAGTCAATGTATATAATTTTAAGCAAACAAATATGTTAAACACAAAGTGATGCAAAGCATTGCGCAATAGCTACAAAGCGGCTTTAGGGAATTTAGAACAGTATAGAGTATATTCCACATAAATAGATAAATGAATAAGAAGAATTATGTAAAATTGTACATTAATATCATATACTTAGTCCGTCATTTGACTCTTCATGAGAAAAAGCAATTATTATAAACAGTCGCTACACAAAATATGTACAATGTATTCGAGTATGATTATTTACACAGCCTAAGGAAGGTCGGTAGTTTTTTTCATGTGCCAATCCGTGGTCCGAGCATGAAATAGTGCACGAAGGGGCACCTTAGGCCCCCTGTACAAAAACCTTAACAGTATCGATGAGACAACAAAATAAGCAAGGAATGAATTTTGGGTATATTCACTATTCTAAGTAAAAATAAAAAGAATAACTTTGTTCTTGCAATCTTATGCAATATATTTTTTAATAAAAATCAAAAAGTCATAAAGTCAAGTGAAATAGTAAATACGTTCTACTCTTCAGCTTCCATATTTTGACATGAATTTTTTGATATCATATGATGAAATGCTTATTGTCTCCCCTACAGATAAAGATGCATGGCTCAAGTGTATCAAGGAAGGAGGCGATTTTGAACAGCAGGCGGAAAGTTTATTAAGTGAAAGAAAATTGCCAGATCAAATTGCGCTGAACGCGATAAGATCAAAGTACGCACATTATTCCTCAGTTATTTCTAAAATTTGCGATAAGGTATGCGTTTATATCAAGAAGAAGTCAGAAAACATTGCACATGTTTGGGCTGCTACAATTTATTCAAAGGATTCCTTGCCTAGTGATAATGACATTGTTTTCGTTGTACTGACAACAGATACAACAGTTCAAATAAACGAAGAAAATTTTTTAATATATCAAAGACATTTCTTGCAAGTCGATGATACCGACCTGAACAAAGAAATAGAAATAATGGAATACAATAATCTGCCAACCTCTGAAGAAATTGATGAACTTGAGAAATGTTTGAAAGAAAATGCAAAATCGTTAATGAATGACCATAGCAACCTTACTAGGGTGACAGCAAGTTGGTTCAGAACAGATAGTAATGATACAGAACACCTATCATTAAGAAAATTAAGAAAAGAATTGTGTATTGCACTCTATGTCCACATTAAAGGATATATACCAGTGGGTGAGAAATATTTCCCAGCTGAAATTGGAGGATTTCCAGTGGTAGTCCGAGAGGGCATTTTTACACTTTGTAGAGGTTCAAAAGAGTATCATGAAAATGTGAAGATGGGTTGTGAAATCAGTGCAGAAATGTTTGGTACTCTTGGGGCATTCGTAGAATTTAAAGATGATAATCATTTATATGGGCTCACGTGTGCACATGTTGTATTTGGTCGTAAAAAATTTGAGATTTTGCTTCAAAACGGAGTATTTAAAGATGTTATAGATGTTTGGCAACCTGCAGCCCATAATGCAAATTGTCAACCTCTTGGCAAAACAGTGTTGGAAGTTTATAAAAGTGGAGGAAATGGCATTGCAGGAATGGAGTTTGCGCTGATAAAAATCAGAACAGAAGGCCTACTGAAGGCACATTCCCCGATGACTCTGATTATTTGTCAGCAGGTACTCTGAGCAATAATAAGTCCCCTAGCTGTTAACCGGCGGGTACTTAAGGTTTACCTTGCGTCCGTCCATCCGTCCGTCCACAAAATTGGAACCTGATTTAACGCAAAAATACGGAAAATATGCCTAGACTTGATATTATTCTCGTCTTTTTATCTTCCTATGTTGAAAATTTAGGTTTCTAGGGCAACAAATAGACTCAAAAGATGGCAAATAAAACAATAGTTGAGATTTTTTCAAAAAGTACTGAAAATATTTAGTATTTTATCATTAATGGAATTTAATTCAGTATCAGGAGATAAGTTAGATATCAAGTGCATCTCGTGGGTGAAAATGCCTGATTGACAATCATGTGTCGAACCGGTAACAAGATTTTTCTATTTTTAGCCCCTGTGACCTAGTTTTTGACCGGAGATTACTAATATTAAAATTTGACCTATGAATTATCCAAAAAACCTTCTGATCATTTTTAGGATGTTTGGGACAAAAGTGCAGCCACAAGAATGTTAACAAGATTTTTTTCTATCTTTAGCTCCCTTCACATAGTTTTTGACCCGAGACCACCCATATTCAAACTTAATCAAGAAATTATTAGATCAAACTTCGTGACCAATTTCCAGAATATTACAATCAAAACTGCAGCCCGCCATCTGTAATACAACCCGCTTTTCAAACAGGTGCATAAAAATTGGAGAGTGTTCATTTCAACAACTAGATTTCAATACAATTTTAATAAAGATAAAATGTTGGAAAAGACCTAATTGAATACTATTTTACATTGTAACAAATGGGAGATGGATCACAGAATGAGAAATATTATCTAAAATTTAACATAATGTTTTCACAAAATAAAGATAGTTTTAGTAGGGTTTGTATCACAACTTTTCATTAATCTGTCAATTTAAAAGACCGGGGTGAATATAAAAACTGGAAAAGAGAGATTTACGTCTGATATCATTTAAGTACGAACATTTAAAAAGTAGTGAAATTCATCACAAATATTTTGATACGGACATCTGGAACATGGTCTATTTGGGATCAATTGCCAAATTTCAGCCTTTTTCAATTTGTAAAAGGTGATTCATTGTTCGAAATTTACATTAATATTTGCCTTTGTCAAACGGAAGTACATCCAGATAGTTTTCAAAACACTATTTTCATACACAAAGCACTTACAATATGTATCAATAGTACTATTCCAATTTGTAAAAGATAATCATGCAGACTTAACTTCACAATAATTTTAAAGTGATTAATATTATGTACTTTCTGTAGATAAAAATATTCTGATATACCAAGGTTATTAAACGTTTCTTCACAAATGTTATCCATTTAGAATTAACAATATTCCTACGGAAAAAGACAACATTGTTTTGCACAGAAGTTTACATATCTTATTTTCCTCAGCATTAATAATTTTATTCCAGAAAAACAAAACTCTTGCTTTCACTTGCAAGACTTATGGAAATATGCCATATTCACTATTGACTATACAATTAGGCGTAAAAGATTTTAAATTCAAAATCAACTAACAAGAAAGCAATGAAATTTCTCTAAAAATTGAACTTGTTCAGTCCCAAAACTTCAATTCCATGAAGAAAGATTGGTTCAACCATAGAATTAAATAACTTCTTTTGCAAAGAAATTGGTAGACATAATTAACGGGAATTTTGGATAACAAAAGAATATTGGTCTCCTAGCATTATCAACAAGAGTTGGTTTTTATTTCTAACATTTACATTACACTTAAATAAACTCCAAAAGAGAACTCCAAAGATGTATTATGTAATATGATGTGGTCTTGTATGTGAGTATAACACAAGTAGACAACATAATATTATAACTCTAATGAAGAAATAAGAGACACACGTGTGTTCTATGACTACAAGTTTAATACTGGAGATAAACTCTTAACAAAAGCTGCTTTACTACTTTCTAAGCATGCGCATGTATACACTTATATAGACATTCTCATATTTCTATTTCAAGCTTTCCACCATTATAGATAAAGTTTAAATCATCCGTAGTTTTTGACTTACTTAAAATCATTATTTTAGTCTTAGCTTCATTAGCAACAATATTCTATGTATTACATTAATCAGTTTTGCTTTCTGCTAAAAGTATTGTATCATCAGCATATAACAAAACAAGAATCTGTGTTTGATAAACACAAATGCCCCCGCGCTCACTTTGTCAATAATTTAACTTTAGAGAGTGAAGTAGCTAATTTGTATGGAAGAAAACCAATCACATGTAGAAATATGTAATTGGCACCCTTGTCCTTGACCAACTGACCCCTACCTCTATCAAAAGGAAGAATATCATGCAAGTTATTTTCCTACCAAATATGAAATAAATCTGTAAATAAACAAGAGCGATCAGTAATCACATGTGTCGCCTCATGATGGCCAATTTCATGTTGGGACAAAGTTTGTGACAGACGGACAGACAGACGGACAGTGCACAACTAGACTTGGTACTTATCATTCCTGTAAAGTTTGGATAAAATTGCACCAGTAGTTTATGAGGAGTAGTCCGGACAAGCTTTTGCGTATCTGGCAACACACAGAAAAAACACCTTTTTATCAAACGGCCATAACTCGGCCATAAATCATTCAACCGGAAAACCCGTGCAATATGCGCAAGGACTTGAGCTACAGATCAATCCTGTAAAGTTTCATTGAAATTGTTTTAGTGGTATAAGAGAAGTAGTCCGGACAAACTTTAAAAATAAAAATTATTAAAGGGCCATAACTCTGACAAAAATCATTGAACCGGAAAATGCTGATAATATGCACAACTACCCTTGGTACTGATTATTCCTGTATAGTTTAGATGAAATTGCACCAGTAGTTTATGAGGAGTAGTCCGGACAAGCTTTTGTGTATCTGGCAACACACAGAAAAATACACCTTTTTTATCAAAGGGCCATAACTCGGCCAAAAATCATTCAATCGGAAAACCCTTGCAATATGCGCAAGGACTTGAGCTACAGATCAATCCTGTAAAGTTTCATTGAAATTGCTTTAGTGGTATAAGAGAAGTAGTCCGGACAAACTTTTAAATTAAAAATTATTAAAGGGCCATAACTCTGCCAAAAATCATTGAACCGGAAAATGCTGACAATATGCACAACTAGACTTGGTACTGATTATTCCTGTAAAGTTTGGATGAAATTGCACCAGTAGTTTATGAGGAGTAATCCGGACAAGTTTTGTGACGGACAGACGGACAGACAGACGGACAGACAGACGACGGAGAAGTGATCCCTATATGTCGCCACTACTCCGTAGAGGCGACACAATAAAGGATGTATGGGCAAAAGTGTAAAAAATCTATTTTTAGCACTGGTGACCTTGACCCAACTGACCCCATACTCCATCCAAAGGAAGAATATCATGCAACTTATTTTCCTACCAAATATGAAATAAATCTGTCAATATATAAAGGCTGTATGGGCAAAAGTGTAGAAATCTATTTTTAGTTCTGTTGACCTTGACCCAACTGACTCAAAACTCCATCAAAAGGAAGAATACCGTGAAAGTTATCTCCCTACCAATTATAATACAAATCTGTCAATAAATAAAGGCTGTATGAGCAAAAGTGTTAAAATCTATTTTTAACACTTGTGACTTTGACCCAACTGACCCCTACCTCCATCCAAATGAGAATACCTCAATTTTATGTTCCTACAAAATATACAAGACATCTGTCAATAGAATAAGGTTAATACACCCGTAAAAGCGTAAAAAATCTATTTTTGACATTGGTGACCTTGACCCAAATGACCCCTTACTAAAGGAAAAGGAAGAGGACCTCCCTTGGTATAACTATATTAAACATGAAAGACATTAACTTAAAAATAAAGGCTGTATGAGCAGAAATGTTTAAATTTGTTATTTTACACAAGTGACCTTGACCTTTACCTAGAGACGCCTAACACCACAAAAAATTAGAGGACCGTTAAAAGTATCCACCTACCAAATATGAAAGATATCATTAAATAAATTAAGTAGTTAGGTGAAATATTTTGATAAATCCAACTTGGCAGAATAGGTTAACCATACAAGGCCCTATTTTCAAAGTGATAAAAAGGGAAAGTACTGGGAAAATGGATGGCACATTTATATAACTTGGCAATATCATGAACATTGTATTGATAAGTAAGTGTGAAAATTATTAAGCCATAAGTTCAGATAGAACATAAGATATTTTCAACTTGCCGGTTTAGGTTAACCATTATTCATTTTCTTAGTGCTGAAAAGGGCCATAACTTGGTGCAAGTGGTGACCATAGTTATGTAACTTGCCCAGATCATATATTTTGTATGGATTAGTAAGTGTGTAAATTATGAAGCCATTGGTACAGGTAGAACTTAAGAAAAATCCAACTTGCCGTTCTAGGTAAACCTCGTACGGACAGACGGACGTTCCAACATTTTGGCTTTAGGGACTATTTTCTTTGTTATTTTCTTTGTTTTCTTAAGGGCTACTAGCCCCTAAATCCTTTGATCACGGAATGAACCTATTGTTCTCTTTTGTTCTCTTTACAAAATGTTTGCTCGGACGGACGGACAGACGGACGGCCGGTTCAATTACTATATGCCCGGGGCATAAAAAGTAATTTAACATAATCATCAAGTGTCACTAAGACGTTCACGAGTTGCGTTAGGCATATTGGAAAGTCCTGTGTATTTATTCAATACAAATTCTGACAATTTTTCAAAAAGATAAATAACAAAATTGGTGAAATTTTTTCACCTTGACGCACACCGGGAAACTACTAAAGAAACATGTCAACTCACACAAGATTTAGCCTTACTGTGCATATGGTGGATTATACCAAAGCACTTACCATCAATATTGTGACAATAATGTGTGCCATAAATGAAAATGATTAACAGAAACAAACGCCTTCCTAAAGTCCACAAATGCACAGTTAAGCTTTTTATTACAACTTAAATAATAATAAATTAACATATTTAAGGAAAATATATAATCACTACTAACAGCTTAATCTTCGTGAAGTAAATTGTGACATTCCAAAACACTCATTGGCTCAGACACTTGGAGCTTGGAGTTGCAAACAACTTAAAATCTAAATAAAATGTATATTTTGTCAATCCCAGCAAAGGTACTGACCATATACATGTATATAATTAGAATTTGATATAAGCTTTTTTGAAAAAAAATATTTCAACGATACCTGTTTCAATTTAATTGTGACCTCAATTTTTTCATTTTCTTTTAAATATACTTTTTTGTTGTTGTTGTGATTGTTGTTGTTGTTGTCGTCGTCGTAAAAAATAACTGATACAAAAATTAACATAAATCGTCAATATTTTTTAAACAAGATAGAAAAGTTTTGTTATTTTTGTATTTGTGTCAAGAATATAGTGTAAACATTTCCTAATGCAATGAAATTTTTGTTACAGGATTTGGGCAAGACTCGCCTTTTGTATTTACTTCAGGAAATGCTAAAAACGCAACAGATATCCCGTTTCAATTAGTGTATAAATACGGTTCTGAAAGCAAACTCACACAAGGGGTGTGTCGAGTAAATGGTGCATCAGTTCGACCATTGAAATTTGAAGACAACATTCTGAATACTGAATTAGTTTTGCACGATCAGATCGAAATAATGAATGTAGAAACACAATTTGCTGTAAATGGTGATTCAGGTGCACTTGTTTTTGTTAAAGATGAAAACAAAGAGCTTACTGCGTTAGGAATGTTTGAAGGGAATTTCAAGGGGACGAGCATATATGTCTGTTCGCCAATCTACGATATCCTTAACGAAATAAGCCGGATTTGTAAAAAACAGTGCTGGTTAAAAAGATTTGTACCATCTGATTCACGAATAAATGAGCCGCGGATACATTCTCAGCTGCATGATACAGTAATGTCACTTTCCGGAAGTGTGTCGCAACTACATGGAAGATTAGAATCTCTTGATCAAGGTTTTGCTCAAGATTTAGCAAAACATAAACAAGAAATATCAAATGAACTAAAAAAGCAACATGACGAACATCTAAAAAGTGCTCTTGAAAGAGAAGAACTTAAGAATCAGAATGAAGAATTGAAAAAGCAAGGTGACGAGCACATAAAACAGAGCCAGGAAATAAAGGATCGTCAAAAAAGACAAGAAAAGCAAAGTGAAGAACTTAAGGAGGAACTAAGAAGGCAAGGTGATGAGCATGTAAAACATAGCCAGGAAATAAAGGAACGTCAAGAAAGGCAAGAAAAGCAAAGTGAAGAACTTAAGGAGGAACTAAGAAGGCAAGGTGATGAGCATGTAAAACATAGCCAGGAAATAAAGGATCGTCAAGAAAGGCAAGAAGCACAAAGCGAAGAACTTAAAGAGGAACTAAGGAGACAAGGTGATGAGCATGTAAAACAGAGCCAGGAAATTAAAGAAGGACAAGAAAGACAAGGCAAAGAACTAAAAGATGAATTAAAAAAGCAGATGGAACAAATAGTGATGCTATTGAAAAAAGAACAATCGTTATAAATTGTATATTTGCCCTTTTAATAAAAAGTTTCAATACACATTTTCGATAAGTTAAAATTGAAATGAATAATATAATTACGTATAAGTTTTTCAAAAATATGATATGTGAATAGAATTAATTATACGAGAAAAACGTCAAGTTACAACAAAATAGTTATGAAAGTGACATTATGATGACTACAATCGTTCAAAATTTAGCTTTATATTTATTTATATTAAGACTAATACGTTATGCAATTTTATTATGTTAATTATTAATTATAACAAGTTTTTTATGAAAAAAAAGATATATCTTTTGAAGAAGATAACCGACGTTAAAAAGGAGCTCCACTGAGGTCCAGAAGCCTAAAATGAAGTAAAATTTGGAATTCTTGCACAGATCAACAGGTTCACTGAAAATGGGAAAAAATATGCAAGACATATAATTGAGAAACATGCTCAAAATTAATGAACAAAAATCCATTTTGAGCGGTTCTTGTCTTGTTCTTCATTTTTGGGCCATGTTGCGCTATAAAGGTATTATTTAGGAAAAACTGAGTAAGCAAATGATATAAAATTATGTACATAAGTTATTGGTCAAAACATTAATCAAATGGAACGGTAATCTTGTAAAATGTTTAAAGCTTCTTCTCGTCAATAGAAAACCCTCAGTGGAGTCCCTTTTATTCAGTAAATGTTAATTGCCTTATAGATTCGAAATATTGTCAAAGTCAATAATGAAATGAATGATTTATTAATGGTAATTAGCTTAATGGTCTCAATCTTTAAGGTGAATTATACTTTAGAAATATTTAAATATATATTATATATACATGTTTATTGTTTAACTTTTAACTGAATCACAATTTAACCGTTATTGACCGCCCGATGATAGATCTATGTTACACGTGAGGGAGCTCGCTGATACATGTATCCAGAGGTTGCATGAAGGTGCAAAACGGCTGAGTGATTCACAATCCTCAAATTTGATATATACTATATAAGTATGACCTTACCTTTGGATTTAATACTTTACTCTTAATCATGTCTTACACATTTATGCCAAAATATTGTAAAATCCATCTAGGATTGGCAGAATTGTTGACCGTATACAACCATCAATGCACTTTAATAAAAAAAAATCTCATCATGACTTTGCAGTACAAGTGAGACCTTGACCTTTGACTTAGGGACCTAATTCTTGTGCACAACACATTGCCAATGTGCCAAACACATTTATGCAAAATAATTTTAAATCCATCTAGGAATGACAGACTTGTTGATCCAACAGCAAGATCACTCTACTTTTATAAAAAATCAAAGCATGATTTTTGATCAGTATGTGTGACCTTGGTCTTTATTTTTGCGCTCTTTACATTGTCATTATGTCTAACACATTTATGCATATCTCTTAACTCCATCTACCAATGACAGAATGGTTGATCAGACACGATTATTCAAATTCCTTTGAAGTCAGAGTATGACTGTAACCTTTCCGCTTCAAATCTAGATGTCGGCCATCACACATTGCCCAAATGTGCTACACATTTATACAAAATTATTTTAAAATCAATCCATAAACGAAGAAGTTATTGATTGCACACAGTTCAGACGAAAGGACAGCGGGACAGGCGGAAAGACGGATGCTACAAAATTGATATGCCCTCATTTTTGGAGACATATTTAACAAGGGGCAGGACGTGAAGTGGTTGCACACTAGGTTCAAGCGAGCGAATTGGTTGCAAACTTGACAAAATGGCGAATACGGCGTGATATTTTGAAACGGGTGAACGAATTTTTGCCAGGCAAGTGGGGTTCTTTGTTATTTTGAAGTTCATTAGTATGTCTATTCCATAATGCAATATATATGCCACACTCACTAATTGCCATTGAAAATAGGTTAATAAATATAACCTTCTACACTCCCTTTTCAAAGTTTTACTATGGATTTCAATAGAATGAGAATAAGTTTGCAACCAAAAATGCTTGAAGTATAAGTCTGCAACCAAAATGTGCTTGAACAAGATATTTTAGTGTATTGAACGTTATCTTCGGACTTGCGAACTAAACCATTTATACAGCATTGACAGAAACATATTTTGTTATTGTTAAATGCAGTTCAAAACTTACAAATTCGAATAAATTAGGAGAAAAACCGACCAGAACAGTCACATTTCAAATTTCAAAATATCTACATGATCAGTTTATATCTTCAATAAGTTCGTCAAAACAGAATCTAGGATGCTGAAACCTTTAACCGAGTGTGGCATATATATTGCATTGTGGAATAGACATACTAATGAACTTCAAAATAACAAAGAACCCCACTTGCCTGTCAAAAATTCGTTCACCCGTTTCAAAAAATCACGCCGTGTTCGCCATTTTGTCAAGTTTGCAACTATTTCTCTCGCTTGAACCAAGTGTGCAACCACTTCACGTCCTGCCCCTTGTATAAAAAGAGGTGACCTACGTACGTTTGTCACAAAATACGTTTACTTCTTAAAGGGAGGGTGCATAGGAAACCCAAGTTTGAGAAACTTTAAATGGACATTGCCCTTAGCCAGGAGATGGCCTCTATTCATTTTGTGGATATTATGTCAAATACCAAGGTCATAGTTATACTGTGTGAAATATTTTTCCAGTCAGTAACTTTAGAAGAAATGAACATTTGATATGTTTAAAAAGGACATTTCCCGTTTGTACGCAGATTTTACATCATGCCAAACACCAATCTCAGCTTGATATAAAATCTCTGTCTTACCAATAATGAGAGGTTCTTCAGTCAATAGTTTATGATTTGCGTGTTTGTTATAAACGCAGATTTTAAAACATGAATAAAGATCAACAAGGAAAAGGCAACGTTCACAGGACGCAGCCCCGACACACCAAAGTAGGGCACCCAGAAGGCACCAAACCAAAACCTGAAGTGGACATAAGGGCGGTGAAAGGAGAGGGACATGTAATGTGTGAAATAATATAAACTAAAACGGGCCCATATGGGAATTAAAGGGATAAGGGCTGTAAGGGTGAAAAGGGAAGGGGGTGTGAGAAAATACCTACCGTAAACGACAATCCAACAAGATAGACATCACAAAACATGTAAACATTCAAAAACAAGTAACAACACAGACATGAAAAAAACGTGAAGGAACGCAGACGGGTACCGCCTTGGAACGGTCAGTGATAGTTAAACCACTGGGGAGTTTAAACCAGTTTTAGGCGCGCCAAACCTCATTCTTAGCCCCAATATGTTCCTGAATGACTTGAAAGTGTAAATAAAATTAATTCCCGCCAAGTGAAATTCTAACAATGGTCATTGTTACATTAGACGAAATAAATAAAACTCATACAAAATTATTTAAATATGTAGGAAAAGGTAAAGCCTAATGACCATTACCAAAGTACTCGATGCCTTAAAGGAAGGCAGAGCAACAAGAAAATCACCTACAAGGGCCCGACGAAGCAAGACAGAAGACGAACATTAAGATAATTCAGTCCCTAAAGGCTTAAAGAACTGTCCATCATAGAGGCTCCCACTTAGTCCGTCATATGTAATCAAAGGAGGAAAGCGTAGCGTCAAACTGTAAAAGGGTTGAACACCAAGCATGCGGTATGCCTTAAAATAATTGGGTCATAACCTCTTTTAATAAACCGTTCGATAATTTTAGTGAAGACGGCAGAAAAATTACTATGACCCATGATCTTACGAAGTTTGTAAACCACATCTCCATAGAAATCAGGCTTGCTAATATCTTGTCGTAAAAAGGGTTTTCAAATTACAATTAAATTTTAAAACTAAATCTGAATTACGATGGTAAAACTTAGTAAAATACTTATGCAATTTATGATAGCGATAACCTTGTTTAAGAAGTTTGTTAGTAATAATAAATTGCGTTCATTAAAATCATCAACACGACGCCCTAGCAAATCTAATTAATTGATAAATATACACCCCATATGATGTAGCAGAGGTACATCTCCATCTAAATATGGATAGTTTACAATATTAAAATCAAAATCATCTTTTTCATCGTAGATTTAAGTTACGATAGTATTGTTTAATGATAGAAATATTTTAATCTAAAAAAGATGTAATAACGTCTGAAGAGTTAGTTTTATTGTGCCCCCACGTTAGTGGCGGGCATTTAGATTTACCCTTGTCCGTCCGTCCGTCCTTCCGTCCTTCCTTCCATCCGTCTGTCCGTTCACTTTTGTGTCGCACGTAACTCAAAAAGTATTTGACCTAGAGTCATGAAACTTTACAGGAATGTTGATCAGCATGTGTAGTTGTGCACCTGGGTATTTTCGTCTGGATATTTTTAGTATTTTCAGAGTAATTGTCCTTGACTTAGTAAAATTTTGCAATTTTTAACTTGTGTCGCATGTAACTCAAAAAGTATTTGACCTACAGTCATGAAACTTTACAGGAATGTTGATCAGCATGTGTAGTTGTGCACCTGGGTATTTTCGTGTGCATATTTTTAGTATTTTCAGAGTTATTGCCCTTGACTTAGTAAACTTTTGCAATTTTCAACTTGTGTCGCACATAACTCAAAAAGTATTTGACCTAGAGTCATGAAACTGTACAGGAATGTTGATCAGCATGTGTAGTTGTGCACCTGGGTATTTTCGTCTGGAAAAAAATTAGCATTTTCAGAGTTATTGCCCTTGACTTAGTAAAATTTGGCAATTTTCGACATGTGTCGCACGTAACTCAAAAAGTATTTGACCTAGAGTCATGTAACTTTACAGGAATATTGATCAGCATGTGCAGTTGTGCAACAGGTATTTTCGTCTGGATTTATTTAGTATTTTTAGAGTTATTGCCCTTCACTTAGAAAATTTTTGCAATTTTCAACTTGTGTCGCAAGTTTCTCAAAAAGGATTTGACATAGTCATTAAACCTTATGGGCAGGTTGCTCAGCATATTTTAGATTTGCAACTGGGGTTTCGCTTGTGGATTTATCCAGTATTTGTAGAGTTATTTCCCTTGACTTAGTTAAAAGATTGCCAGAACAGTGGCGCGGTGGGGGCACCCGTGTCCTATGGACACATTTCTAGTTCAATTTAAAATCACTGGGATATATTTTAGAAGCCAACTGATAGAAATAAGGGTTATTCATGTTAAGGATATCATCTAGGTAGCGGGAAGTGTTGTTAAATGCATGTATAATTTCCTGATGTGAAGTAGGGGAAAGACTTAACATAAAATCTCTCTCATAGCAGTAAAGAAATAAATCAGCTATCAGATGTGCATAATTAGTACCCATTGGAATACCTATTATCTGTTTGAAAACTGTATTACCAAACCTGACATAAATGTTACGAAGTGCTTTACAAACTTCGTCACAGGTCCACATTGTATATTGTTTAATGATACCACTGGTAAAGAAAGTCTTCTTTGAATTGCAAGCAAGAAACGTCACCTTTTCTCCTGCAAATGTTTTGTGAATTAAAGATAATAATTTATCATTTATAAGATTATGTGGCAATGTTGTATATAGGGTAGAGAAATCGTAAGTACTTACAGATGAAGCTTGATAATTCTTAACTTTAAACTTATCTAAAATTTCAGTTGAATTTTTAACAGACCAAAAAAGATTTTTGTCCGTATTTTCATAAACTGTTTCACAGTATCTAATGACATGTGCCTTGATGGCAGTAAGGCAAGAAGTCAATAAAATAGAAAGATTACTGGTAGTACAAGATGTAGAATTAGCAATGAAGCGGGCTTTATATGGATGTTTATGTAATTTTGGAATCCAGTACATGATAGGAAGTTTAAGCTCTTTCTCATCAACACGTACTTTAAAGTTAGAAATACTAGAAATATGACTGTTCACAATATCTCTTTCAGAAAGAACGGTTTTAGAATAAGCATTAGTGCTTTTAAGTTCATTTTAACACAGTTTTAAAATCGGCAGCAGTTCACCTTAACATCATTCCTAGATAACTAACAACCAATAACCGATTTTTCCGCTGTGATTGACCTCTAATCTTACGTGAAGTGACAAACAAATGCACTAAGAATAGGTGTTCAAGATCAATTGCCACAGAAAAAATTGCACCGCCCAAGGATCGAACCAGCGATGTTTATGAAATTTGTGAGACTTATAAATTTATCTACATTACTTATGAATAAAACACCCTTGCGGAATACTCGTAAGTATATGAATATGTCACTGTGCAGGCAAATAAAGTGAGAACATATATGTCCTGTGGACATCAGTATGTGGTTTTAAAATGTATATTTTATTGTTTGTTACTAGATTGTTTAGCAACAAACAAGTGATTACATCAAAAAGCAATAAGTGGTCTTAAGATATCTTGTGAGCTTGTTTCTTTGTTTATGTTTTATATCACACTGACACAGTATAGGTAGTATGACAATGTTCCAGCTTTAACGGTGGAGGAAGACCTCAGGTGCCCTACTGTGCATTAGTTCAGGCATGAACGGGCCCATGAGTAGAATCACCGACGTTCCGAAAGTCAGCTGGATAGCTTCCTCACATGAAGGAATCAGTCACTGTCAGGATTAAAACCAAAAGCGGTGAGGGGCAAGTGGTTTAAAGTCAATCTTGTGAGCTAAAAACAACAAAAACATAAAAATGATTATTTAAATATTTAATATTTTCTATCATTTATTTAGAGAATGAATATACATATGTATTGAATTGTCATTAATATATAAATATATACAATGAAGTTTAAATCTAAGAGCACATTTCATGTTTCATACATCATTTTCTGTATATAATATTGAATAAAAATGTCTATTCAACAAACAAAATAAGACAACAATAAAAATGCTCTTAAGAAAAGGAAACAAAATTAACGAAACTTTTTGTTTCAATTGCATAAAAATTAACAGGAAAAAAATATCAAAACCCTCTACACAATATAATACTTTAATTAAACATTACCAGAATTCATTTCCTCTTGTCATGTATTTATATAGGCATTATACCATTAATTTCAATGTAGATAATTGGCTTAAATATAATAAATACTTAAAACAATAAGACTCTTTTCTTTGAAATCAATAAAAAAATTATCTTAATTATGTTAAAAATCAAATACAGTGCATTTTGCCTTATGAAAAGTTGAATGGAAATTCAGTTTAAAAAGACTAGATTTTACATAAAATAGAGAAACTTTACATAAAAACACCAATATGCAGATTGTTAAGACAGTGAACAGTTGTTGTTGTTGTTGATTTTAAAAAAAAAACACTGTACATTTTAAAACGATATTCTAGCAAATTGTTTGAGAAAAATGCAAGTAGCCTCCCCTGAATTAAAATTTCCATGCCTGTTGTTTATATACACAGAAAAGTATCCTATAGAGTAGACATTTCTTATACCAATTGTGTGTGTTTATACTGTAAAAAGTGTTGTAAAGTGTTCAAATTGTGCAGGAAAAATAAACAAGAGGGCACTTATATCGCTCACCTGATTATTGAGGCTCTCAATTAATATTGTTAGCAATGAATGAAAGGCAGATATAATGCCATAAACTTAAACAGATATCATAACATTCATATCTGAATGTTAATAAGGTTTTTTTCATACATGCCTTTTTATGTGCTGTGACATGTTTTGACCTCAGATGACCCATATCCAAACCTGAACTTGAAATCATTCAAACAACCTTTCTGACCAATGTCCAGGATATTTAGGCTAAAAAAAATTTTTTTTCCATTTTTGGTCTGTGTGAACTAGATTTTGACCATAGATGACCAATGTTCAAAGCTGAGCTAGAAAACATCAAAACAAACTTTTGACAAATTTTCAGGATGTTTGGGATGAAAATATAACTTCTAGAATGTAAACAATACTTTTCCATAATTTGGGTTGTGTGACCTAGTTTTTGACCCCAGATGAACAATATTCAAACATGACCTAGAAACTATCTAAACAACCTTTTCTGACTAATTTCCAGGATATCTGGACCTTAACAGTATCCTCTACAGTGTTAGTAAGGTTTATCCGTACTTGGGCTGTGTAACCTAGTTTTGACCACAGACGAACTATCTTTGAACTTCAGCTAGAGGTTTTTCGATAATTGGCCACGTTAAATAGAAAACTACCTTTTAGTTAAGTGGTGCATGGTACCAGTAATTAGTTATGGCGTTGATGAGCTGTCGTAAAATACTTGAATAATTTTACTTGCAAATCCTTGCGATCATTATTGTACATGCAAGCATAAACGACTATTAAAAAACATTTCATGTAATGAATTATTTTTTTCTCGTTTCGTTCCGTTTCGCGTATTGGTACTTTGCGAAAGGGAACGAAACAAGACGAATTTTATTTCATTTCTTTTTCATCATTTGTCAGCTTATGTTTAGTACAGTTTTCAAGACTTTATATATATCCGGACCGGTACATCATATAAAGTTTCTCTCTGGTTCATATACATGTTCAAATGCGCTCGTTAACAGATGTATGCATTTATAATCATTCAATGTTATGCTTTAAACTACAAACAAAAGATAGGGTTTTCATCGATATATCTAACCTATTTTAATTTTTGTATGTTCCGTTTAGCAAAATACCAATGGTAGTTTGCGTAAAGTAACGTAACAAGACAAAACATTAATGTTTTGCGTTTTATGAGTTTTATTAGACATTATACATCATTCGACTATGGTAATACAGAGTTAACATAATTAACTATTATGATTATATTGATTTTTTCCGAATTTCAACTAGAATTCTTAATTTTCCCAATATGGTGCCCCTCGTTCCGTTTCATTCCGTTTGCAAAGTACCGATAGCCTTTCCAACCTTTCAACAGATAATGAAATTTCTGAATTTTCCGCTTATGCAACTTCTATTCTGTTTAACTAATTGCTACAATTCTTTCAATTTCTTCCTCGGCCTGCTTCGCTTGTTAAAGTAGCTTAGTCTTTATCAAGCACTTTCTAACTATTATTATTGTTATAGAAATAAATGACATAGCATATTCTTGGCCCTTTCCGTGAAACTTTCGGACAAAAAAAAACGGATTTCGGTCAAACTAGAAACAAATAATTATTTAATGATGTAAGGTGTTGTGTTGGCAAAGTTTATTCCTTTATAAAAGACTACAAGTTTAAATTTAGTAAATTTATGAATATAAATGTAAACTGGACATTATTTTATATTCTTATTGTTGTGGTTGTAAAAACCGAAAGTACTTAATGTCTTCCTCTTCAACTTGTTATTGAGAATGACTAACAATAATTAACTGAACTTTAAAACAGAACGAGGAAGTTGTCTGACAATGGAGGTATATATTTATTTTATTTTGAATAAAACATTAATAATTTAAAATATTCTGAAAAACACATTTGGAAAGTGTTGGAACTTAATTCATTTCTATTCATAAATCATTGGATTTTACAATTCATGTATGCATGTTTACAAGATTGTAAAATTTAAAAAGGAAACTAGATATTATTACTGTTTTTGAAAATCTAGACCAACTTGTTATTTAACTGATTAAATTACTAGAAAGGTAACCAGTTTTATAAAGAATCAATGTTTAAAAGTCCCAAAGGACGAGTTCAGGCGTGTTTGTTTGAACCACAGGACACAAGATTTGTTTTCAGTGAAGATAATATTTTGACAAACATTGTTTTGTTTTATAGATAAAAGTCTAATTATTATAATGCTTTAAACAATTCGTTTATGTTATTGTTACATTACGTAATATTGGAAAATTTGTGCGCAGTCACACGTGAATAATTTGATTTTGATATTTAATGGCCCAGATATTGACCTAGTGACCTACTTTCTTGTTTTTTATGTACAGCTATGAAATTAGGCCCATGTATATAGTATATTTAAAATTACACTTTGCACGAAGTATGGTCTAGTGGCCAACATCGTTCTAATTATAAACACTAGTTTTCACTGCTTTTACACAAACAGCAGTCTGTTCTCAGGTGAGCGCATTGGGGCAAACAATACCTCTTGTTTAATTTACAGGGACAAGAAGAGAAACAAGAATGTGACAGTAAAGAAAATGACACCACCACAGAAGCAAGCGTTGTTGTAACAGGTAAGAATGCTCACAAGCAATCTACAGAAGGTTAATTTCTTTTAATTGTCTAACTCACATAACGTCAAACGTTTTCTTTGCTATATTGGGTATTTGAAAGAAGAGCGCGCGATCAAAATTCTGTTTGGAATGTCTGCAATTTTAAGACTATACCAAAATGAATAAAATGTGTGAATATACAACTTTAAGAGTAGGTTATAAAGACATACGCAAATTTCACAATTGTAAAGCATCTTTAAACTATACAGCTTTTAAACTTTTGCAAAATTTAAATGTCATATTTACATTGGCCATTGCTATCACAAGCAGTGACGGTGGAGCATTTGTCTCACTGAAGCGATGGATAAATATATCCGAAAGACCGGTGGGGATTTTTCAACTTCATAATTCCCGATTTCAACTTCATGAATTCACGATTTCAACTTCATGAATTCACGATTTTAACTTCATGAATTCACGATTTTAACTTCATAAAATTGTGTAAATGTAAAATTTTTTAAAGCTCGTAACAAATCGGAACCACCACAAACCGTTACAGCCGTATCCATCGCCGTCTGCGCTGTAATCATTTTTGTCAATTCGTTAAAGTATATGAAAGGACAATTCTTGAAATAACAATTATATGCGTGTCATGTAAAAGATCTAATAAACTATGCGATGTCGGCGTTACGACGGGTCGTTTTGTACAGAATCCTACATGTTTTTACCAAAACCTGCCCCCACGACAAATAGTACAAAAGAGTAAAGAATTGCACTGTGCAAGGAGATGAAATAGTAGACATGTGCGTTCTTGTCTCACAGAATATTTCAAGTAAAATGATAAAGACAGTATTTCATTTACCGCTGACAGCGAAAAATAGATTAGACAGCTATGACTGATGTAATTCTCTGTACTAACCAGATACTACAGGTGGTTTCTTATAATCTTATATACGTAAGATTTTTCTCCTTATCAACATAACACGCGGACATTTGCTAAGTGGATCTACTTAAACGGTCTTTTTATATATAAAATGATATATCGTAAGAATACAGATTCTATTTGCTATGTTCTTATATCATCTTTTTCTCCTTTTACTTTTTACTGGGAAGTATTTAGTATCTATATATAATTACGAAAATACAAAGATGAAGATGAACAAAGTTACAGGAAGATATTATTCGCATGGGCTCTTTCAGCCAACAAATACTTTCACGTCCGTTCTTGCATGAAGCAGGACAATACGACAAACAGGAGAGTTACAGTCAATCGATAGAAAATCAAATACAAAGCATAGTTGAAAGGTTTATTTAGGCATGTAGATACTCATATAATAGTTGCTAGAGAGCTTGATTTGTCAAATGTTCACGGCCTAGTTGTTTAAGATGACTTCAACCACTTAAATGCCCTCATCGATTTGGGCTCAAGTACCGTCAAGGGGGGGGGCGGCAAAAAATTAAAAAGAGCTTAGAAATAATAAGTGTAATTGTTTGAATTCGCGTTGTCACTTTTTCTCTTTTTTCGTTTTTCAGATGAGAAATTATATGGGGAGTTATATAATTTTGAAAAGGTAAGCTTTAAATCAAATTCAAATTAAGTTAAAATCTTAAAAATACATTTATTGGTAATTTATTTGGCACAATGAATGTGATAAAGTATCATGTGGTCACAAAATCAGTAAAATTGTGACAAAACTAGATTGAAACTCATTCTGAAAACCCGGAGGCCTTGAACACAAAAGATTATTCCTATATAAGTGGCATGTTTAAAACAAAACAATTAATGACCAAAATGTAGCCAAAACATAATTGAAACATCATTAAACAACTATTATCGTCATTTGTCCGACAAAAGTTTCGAACTATCACATTAAAACAACCATCAAATCACTATAATTACAGTTTCTGTTATTTACTATGAACTTAACAACTCATTATCAGCAATGTGCAGCATACACATGTAATAGCCAAATTAGGACTTAACGCTTTATACATGCCGAATTTGACTTAACCCTTCCATTGTAAGAAGTTTAAATCTAAACAAACACAAGACACAAACAATAAATATCTAAACACGAACAGACCAATTATACTGAGTTATATCTTTAAATTACTATGAAGTTATCAGATGAATATTTACATTATTTTATTAATCAATGACATCACAACTTCATAAAAATGAAACGTAACAACATTATATTTTGAAGTTTTAAGTCAAAATGGACCTAAACAAGATACAAAAGGGGGGAACTTCGAGGGGGGGGGGGGGAGCTGTTATATTTGAATGAAATAAAGGAGGATGACAATGAACAAAGAAGAAGGGTATAGACTTTTCAAAAAATATGATTGAGTTTGGAGAGGTACTTAAGCAGATGGAGGTAATCTTTAATCCATGTTCACATGAAATTGAACAATGGGAAGGTTTTATGAAATAAGAAATGTTCACACCAGTATTTCAATATTCACTGCTACAACCGATAAGAAATCATTTTTGATCAATGTAGATATTAAATCTTATTTCTTTAAAAGAGGTATTTGTTCTATGATTGGATTGGTTTAAGTATTATTAAATCTTTAACACTAATCATGTTGTTTTCACTGGTTTCACGGTATCAGACGGCAATTCTTTTTCTTCTACCATGTATCAGATCACTTAGTATGTACATAAATTCTCGTGACAAACGTGGAGATATCACAAGTGCAATGCAAAGAAAATCTAGTTTTAAAAGTTCAATATCGCAGTTCATGAGGAATAACATGTATCATACCTCACGCAAGCTAGCACCGGCTTTCCGAAACACCGAGAATACGAGAATACTGGAATCATTAAATCTAATGAAATAATTCATAAATATTTTTTCTAGATAAAGGAGTATGACAAAGAAGAATTGCAGAGACGTCTGTGTGTGTTAGAGGTACTTAAGCAGATAATGGTAATCTTTAATCCATATTCACATGAAATTGTACAATAGGAAGGTTTTAAGAAATAAGAAATGTTCATACTGGTATTTCATAATTCACTGCTGCAACTGATTTGAAATCATATTTAATCCATGCAAATATTAAATCTTATTTCTCAAAAAGAGATATTTGTACTATAATTGGATTGGTTTAAGCATTATATAATCTTTAGCACTAATAATGTTGTTACCACTGGTTTTAAGGTACCAGATAGTCAGGAAGCAATTCTTTTATATTACGTCTGCCATGTATAAGTTACAAAGTACGTATAGAAAGAAATTCTGGTAACAAACGTGGAGATATCACAAGTGCAATGCAAAGAAAAACTAGTTTAAAAAGTTCTAAATCGCAGTTCATTAGGAATAATTGAAATAATGTATCACATCTCACGCAACCTAGCACTGGCGTTTCTAAACACCGAGAATACTGTAATCAATAAATCCAATGAACTTGAAAAATATAGCGACAATAATTTCGGAGATAAAATTTCACAGCTACCATGCAGCATTTTATTACCGTTTCTTTTTATATTTTCATTTTTACCATTTCAACAGTATTGTTGTGCAAGTGTGTGAATATAAAATCTCTTTGTAATTCTAGTAAGAGCTAGATTCAAATTACACATTAAATATGTTTGCTTTTTATCATTCCATAGAAGGGAGAGAATGTGTCAAAAAGTGACAAGAACAGAAAACTCGTCTTTCCTCAAGTTAAAGAGTCTGATGATTTAATGAAAAATACAGGTAAGTAAACAGACCATACTAAAAACAGAATTGTGCGATTGGAATGAAGTTCATATTTTTAATAAGCAAATATACGTAAAATGTCATATAATTGGCATCAATACAAGCTCAGTTCGCTTGGAAATGTTCTCCACTTTTTGTTTCTTTAAGAACATGCAATATTGATCTGAAAAAAGGGCTAATTTTAATCATGTCAACTCAAAAAATTGTGTTGACATGAAATTAAATAGTAAGAGTTACTTTTTGAATGAAGTGTTTTAAATTATATTATCAAAATAAGACAACATAGGGGGATACGACATAACTTCTCAAGTGATATATACGAAACCCAGATCATAATTATTTCCTTCAGACGGAGTAACAAAAACCAAACCTTAATTTAACCTTGTATTCTGCGTCTGCAACAGTATACCTAAAAGCGCATACAAAATTGTTGCACGAATGCAGCAATAGATAGAGAACAAACGCCAATTTCAAATGGATCCATCAATGTTGTATCGAACAATACGAAAGAAGTAATGACTTATAGTGTAGGAAACGAGGACCGGTTAGTAGGACCCTACCAGTCTTTGTCTAGGAACAGTAAGTTTTATATACCAAAATGTTCACAAGGGTTCGTAGAATACGAAACGATATTTCATTTTAACCCAAATGGTCGGATAATCAAGAAATCCAAGATGGCGTCCAAGATGGCCGCCAAAATTCGCAAAAACATTAATTATCATTATTTGGCAATTTTTTAAAAGAATTTCTAAGTCACTTTTGTCTTTACATATAATTATGATAGAAAACACATGTTTACTGTAAATAAATTGGTTTTTGATCACTTTTATGGGAGAAATATAAAATATTTGAAAGAATATCATGGAAAATGTATTAAAAATGACCTAAAAATTAAATTTGATATAAATTTTCATTTCCATGACAACACATTTCAATTTTTATTTCCATATTATACTTTTGTGCAAAAATTCAACTTCAACTCTTATCATTTATGTCAATTTTAATGTTTATGGATACTTCTCCTATGGATGTATTATGATTTTAAACGGATGGGGTATAATTAAATTCAGCTAAAATTTACATCTCTAAAATTGCGCCTATTTCTGATAATTTATTTTCCATTTTTTTGTATTTGTTGTGTTGTTGACTAACTTGTTTTCTCTGAAATACATATAATAGAAAGTGTGATGTTAGCAAATATTGAAATTTTTATCAGTTTTCATGGTTACCATGGTAACATTTTATAAAAAGATAACATTTTATAGAAATATAAATCTTACGTTATAGAAATAAAACCTTAAACGCATTTAAGCAACTTTTTACAAACTTTGAATGATTCATAATCACCACATTTTTCAAATGACCATAGGTGTAATAATAAATTAATGGTCTTCTCTTGACACCTCACGATTTGTAATAATAGGCCTAGATCTACTGCAGATTACATTGGATGATGCTGTAAAAGGTTACATAACATTGTCATAAATCCAAGTAGTTATTATTATTAATGTTGTTTTATCATTATTATATGTATATACCGAAATAAATTGAAGGCTATGTTTAAGATTAAGGACAGTCTCGTATGAATATTAAACAAGTGTCATAGTACTCGGATATGCTTAAATTTGCTACTTGAATATGTTCAAAACCAAGATAATGTGTGTCTACACTCAGATTGTTTATAATTATACAACGTTCTTTCAGAGTATGAGTACTATGACCTAAAAGTTTCATTTTTATGTATTCAGACATCATTGCTCCAGTCTGCTATTAGTTGAAAGCAGAAAAGAAACTTTTTGATTAAAGGGCAAGAAATTGGCCTTAAATATCTATAACGTTATATTTTTTAATCTTTAAAAGTTCTCCATACACATGCAAATCTGGTACTCCCAAAATATTTAAGCACAATCCGATATCCAGCAGGTCGATTTCTTTCATTTTATAAGAACCACATAATAATATGGAGCAACAGTACAATCAAATAAATGTAATTTAGTTTTGATATCTAACTTGATTCAAATGACTATAAAAGGTTCTGATAAGCTCTTCAAGCATGGTCAGACAAAATCACAACTCTTGCTTCTAAAGTACCAGTATGTGCGAATTTAACACCCGATCAATCTAAACACACCCATACTAAACGGTGGCTCTTTTGGTAATGTGTTAAATGCTATCAAAACATTGCTGGAGAAGGTAAACACAGTTTCTAAAAATATCTGTTGTTTAAATAATTGTTTTAGAGCATGTAACACGCTTATCACCTGAAGAAATGAAGGTTATGAATATAAAATTATGAGATATATTAAAGTAAGAAAAGGTAAATCAGTAAATTCAAATGTGATGGAGCCACCGATATGGTGTTTGCGCAATCAGAAATGTGATGGTGCCAACCCAACCATTCAGTAAGAATAGGTTTGTGCAATTATGCCAATTGATGTTCATGGTTAAATTAAAAAAAGAATCTTCAAATTGTTTGAGATAGTATCTGCTATATTCGTATATCTGTAAAAAGTATAAAATGTGCCATTTTCAATTACTTCTTCATCACTAATTGGACTTTCAAGAGAAAAAACTAATGTTATTTTTAATGATTTCCTATGTGTAGAATTCTTTATTTGCAAAAATGCGTCTTTAATCTAAATAATTAATATTTGTCTTTTGGAACTTGGTTATTCAATGTGTTTTCTTATATTGGTTTTCGCCGGTCTGGTACGTCAACCATTCATCCTTTTGTTCAATGTTTACAGTAACTTTTACATCGTGTTGAATTGCTTTGGCAAAATTATGCCACACTTAAAACATTTTATGAACATGATGAAAGTAATTTATATTAACTAATGTAACTTTGTCTCCTTGTAAAGGAAAACATGTGAGTTGATTTTTGACAAAAACTCTTGCAACTTCATGTTTGGGTATTTCGTATCGATATTGCATCCAAAATGATGAGAAAAATGTTCTGTATGGTATAGCAGTTTTCGATTTTTAAAAAACAAACGAGCATATTCTTTTAAAGTCGGATATTTTTAGAAAATATGTTAATCTTTTTCAGCGTTTATGGCTATCATATAAATAAATCACCAACATGTGAAAGAGCCAATGTTTAGTAGGGGTAGGGATGTAACATATTTTGATTTAACTTGTAAGCTGACTGATAAAGAGTACAATATCGTCTGCAAACAAAATGAGGTACACTGGATGCATATTAGTGAAGTTTATTTAAAACACAAAATTATATGAAAAATACTTCTCCTTGCACCTGAACTATCTTACTACAATCATGCAAAATATCTTAGTACAATCATGGCAGTTTTACTCAATATTTATGATGAAGCAAAACATCAGTGACATGTCTTACGGTTGTAGTTAAAAATGGCGTCGTAGGCTTTTAGCTAATAGCTTGGTTCTCCCCAACAAAATATTTGTTAATCACCTTTGTCAGAATAATCATACGGTCTATCTGTTTGTTTGTTTGTTTCATTTTACGCCTTTTCCCAACAGTATTTCAGTCATATAGGCGGGTAGTTTCCTAACCATCGTTCCTGGAGAGTTACACCAGTACTAGACTTCCTTCCTCCGTGCAAAACTACCAAAGAATTTCCCGAGGATCGAACCCACGCCAGAAAGGTTATTGGTTTAGAAGTCATCGACTCTAACCCCTCAACCACGGAGGCGGTCACGGTTTATCTGTAGATATATATATTAACATAGAGTTAATCTATCCCTACAGCGATACCCTGAGGTGTATCATATTTCAATGAATAGTTATTTTTTAACCATGGTTTCTGTGCGTATTAACTGTGTATACATGTAAATGTCAAATTGTTAAGCTAGCAAATATGCGAGTTTTGGGAGAAATTAACATCAGTTTAGGGAACGCACACTTGTAGTGTGTAGCATTTATTTTTATTTATATTTATTTATATTTATTTAATTTTCTCCTTTTTTTGTTTTGAAGGGAGTTTTGTTGATCTGTTGAAGTTGGTTTAATTTAATTGTTGTGATCTTAATCGATCAGGGTTCATTAGTTTGGGAAATGTCTTGAAGTTTACACTTCTATGCTCCCTGAGCAAGCATCAGACTATTAAGAAATTAAACAGCAGTTTTGAAAAGATACAAATTAACAACAGAGGGTTTCAGAAGTAAATTTAGAGAGAGTAAACCGGATCAAGGGGAGACTGTTAACCAATTTATGGCTCGCTCAGATAATGGACAGAAATGTCCGATGCTGATATACAGTAGTTAAATTGAAAGATCTTATTATTAGAGTGCAATTATTTGAGAGCAATTTGTCAACATTTGTTCAATAGAGCTAGCTCTTTTTGTCAAGGAACGCATGCCAAAGGAAAGTTTAAATGTTATCTTATTAGCGAAACAATACTTAGAGGCTCATGGCGGTACAATAACAAATAGTAAAAGCTCAAAAGTTGCCACTATTTCAAATAAATCATCAATACGCTTAAATCAAGGTAATCTATCGAAACCAGTACAGCACGATCATAGAGAAAACAGAAAAAAATACATGCTTCATATGTAATAGAGAAGGTCGTGTGGCCAAAGAGTGTCGAAATCGAACTAAGAAAAGATATGGGGCTGCTGCAATGGCTTTTGGCGAGCAAAATAGAAATTACTATAAACCAAATCGGGATTATTCACCAAGGAACTGGCGTTGTAGGCTTAGAGAAAATAGACTTGATGGTAGATCAGATGAAGGTATCGGGGTTATGTATGTCAATTTCTCCAACAAGTTCTTATGATGGTTGTATTGAAGAGAGGAACTTGAATTAGCAAGTGATAATTCTGTGCCTGTCATAACAAGTAGCTGTACAATTGAATCGTTAGAAGGTGAACGTCAATTGGATCTGAAACTAGAATATGTTGGTAATCAAGAAGTGAAAATTCTAAGAAACACTGGTTGCGAGTTAGCAGTAGTTAAAAAGAAGTTGGTTAGAAGAACATCAAATGCTGAATAATAATTGTGTCGTGATAGCAATAGATGGTCGGGCCAGGTTGGTACCCATGGCAAAAAAAAAGACATT
This sequence comes from Ruditapes philippinarum, assembly GCF_026571515.1. Classification (NCBI taxonomy): domain Eukaryota; kingdom Metazoa; phylum Mollusca; class Bivalvia; order Venerida; family Veneridae; genus Ruditapes; species Ruditapes philippinarum. Next base: position 48,868 of record NW_026851793.1, on the reverse strand, counting down.
GATACACCTTATTATAAGGGTGAAATAGAAGTCAGCCATTTCTGACTTGGTCCTGGGCAATAATCAGCGTGTACTTGATAAGCCAAATTAGAAGTGGGTTAGCCGAGAAGAAACAAACATAGCTGCTGTTGTTTCTACAGCACATGCATAAAAAGAAAAGAAAGCAATGAAACCTCTAAAAGAAATTACGGTAGATGTTTTAAGAAAGATCAATTAAATGACTATACGTTACCGCGTTTGTGGCAGTATGCTAGAAAAGATAAGATCATGAAAACAAAAAGAAAGTGGTAACAAATTTAGATAAGTAGAAAAAGATGTGTTGTATAGAATATTTGAGACGGTGAAAGGTGATTTGAAGTCCAAAATAAGACAAATAATTATTCCTAGTAAATATCATGAAAATAGTTATGTCTTTAGCTCAGAAGTCTAAAGTTGGTGGGCATTTCTCTGTTATTTGTCAGAAGACGGTGCGCAGGGGTCGACTTCAGAAAACTCCTGAAGGTGAAATGCCTATTATTGACACTCCTTTTCAGAGAATAGCATTTGATTTGAAAGGGTCAATTTGGCCTGTATCGGAATAGGGAAATAGTTACATATTAATTGAAGTTGATTATGCTACTCGTACCAGAGAAGTACCAGAGACACGTTATACGTATGAGTACGTCCTTGATTTGAGAAATAGGTTAGAACAAACGTGCAAAATAGCTGGAGAGAATCTCAGCAACATACAAGAAGAGAAGTACAAACATTATTATGGTAAGAAAACACGACTAAGAAGTCTTAAGAAAGGAGACAAAGTTTTATTCATCCTGCCTTCAGCACACAATAAACTAATGTTACAATGGAGAGGTACATTTGTTGTAAGTAAAGCAAGTTTGACTAGAAAGTAAAAGTAGGTGATATAATTAGGTTGTACCACATAAATCTTCTGATGGAATACTAAGAGCGAGAAAATGGGATTTGTGTGAGTGTAGCTGAAATAGAAGTCGAATTTATAATAGGGGGGTGGTTGATGATGAAAATCTTTTTAGAACTAGTAGATACACGGGGTGAAGAGGCGTACAAGGATGTTATTGTTAATAAATCAATTATCATTTGAACAAAAATCAGAAGTAAATACCTTGCTTCAAGAATTTTAGAATAATTTACTGACGTTCCTGAAACTACAGATATTGAATTTCATAAGATAGATTTGACCAACGGTTTTTGGCAAATACCTATTGAAGCAAAATCAAGATATCTAACAGCATTGTCTACAACAGAATGTAATTTTCAATTCAGAAAGAGGCCATTTGAAATGGTCAATTCTGGTGCAACATTTAATAGAATGATGCGAAAGTTGTTTTACGGGGTGAATGATACTGATAACTATGTAAAAGATGTGCTTGGTCATATTTTAACATAGGAGCGACATATAAAAATGTTGAGACAGTTGTTCGGAGGAATACGAGAAGCAAAGATCACAGTTAAACCGTCTAAATGTGTGATTGGATTTGAAAGTATACCATTTACCGGTCATGTTGATGGCAAAGGTCAAATGCAAATGGAAGATGACAAATTGAGTAAAATTAGAAACGCTATGCGACCAAAGTCAAAGAAGCAACTGAGATCATTTCTTGGTTTAGCTGGATATTACAGAAAATTCATTGCCTCATTTGCAGAAATTGCTGCACCATTGACAGATCTTACGAAGAAAGTACAGCCAAAAAATTCATATGGAAACCAGAACATGAAAAGGCCTTTACGATATTAAAGAAACTATTGGCACGATCATCAATACTAGTCGTTTGTTTTGCAATGTGATGCTTCAGACACTGGAGTTGAGCCTGCACTTTTCAACACTTTGATGATGGTCTGCTTCAAATAGCTTACGCGAGTAAGAAATTGCTAAATAGAGAAAGAAACTACTCGGTTGTCGAAAGGGAATGTCTTGCAATGGTTTTTGGAAAAATGAAATTCAACAAATATTTGTATGGAAAGAGAATTTGTGCTGCATACGAACCATCCTCCCTTAACATTTATTCAAAAGTGTCAAGTTTAAAGTGGTCGCATAATGAGATGGACATTATCTCTACAGAACTATAAGTTTAGAATAGTAGCTGTGAAAGGAAAGGACACCTTGTTTATAGAATACCTAAATAGACTCGATACCTGAAAAGAGACATTAATTCGATCCGATTATTCATATTGTTTGCAAACATTGGAGTGCGTGCTTGGGCTTTCACAATAATCATACGGTTTATCTGTATATATAGATATATATACATATATTTTTTTTTTACAACGAGTTAATATATCCCTACAACGATACACTGAGGTGAATCATATTTCAATGCATGGTTATTTTTAAAACCTGGTTGCTGTGTGTATAAACTGTGTATACATGTAAATGTCAAGTTGTTAAGCTAGCCTATCCCCCTTCTAACCCAATGAAAGATTCTCTTAATCCAAATTTCGAATAAAGAATAGAAATATATTTAATTTAAAATCATGTCACTGTTTTGATGAAGATTTGCGATAAATATGATATCACTACTTCGTATAGAACTTCTGTTTCAAAAATCATTGGAACTGTAATAATACTTTGTTAGATTATCGAATATAAAAACTTATGAAGAATTAATATGAGTCAGTCAGTATATCTATTTAAGATTTGTAAAGAAAATCTGCATCAAATGAATGTACATACTGATTCACAGGAAACCGAAAATGCAGCTTTATAAGTGAATTAGTGTGAACACTTATATGATAAACATGTATTATCATATTTTGTTCTTGATCATTTTAATATCTGCTATATAAATACACGAATATGTAGTATCGGACCATGAATCTCACACTTGTCAACAATTTGCAATCTCCTCTCAAATTTTTCAAATTCTGATATTTTAAATCTAATTAGATTAGAGTTTACATGTACAAAAATACTTGTAATTTTCATTTTACATTTATTTCGCCTCTGCCTGTTTGACACACCTTTGGGCGACGTTGCTAGATCTACAGGATATTATTGTTGCTTTGTTCTGTAAACGAATGTATTGCTTGTTTTCAAGAAATAGCTTTATTGTCGGAATTGTTTTCAGGAGAATCAATGGAGATGAATCAGAAGTCAGCTGCGTTTAAAAACAAGGTACTATTTAAGTTATTTACCAATCTGACTTATTAAAATGGTACGTTTTGCCATGATACTATTTAAAACGTCCCGGTCTTGAATGATATTGTTATCTAGCTGGGGAAAAAAATAACCGGTCAAGTGTCAATCCTTTTGATACTTACCACCTTGCCAACATCCAATAGTATATTCAAAGGAAGTACATATGTAAAGCACCAATTGTGTTACATCATGTTATTCTGGGGTAATGAAATTTCAATTTTAACATTCTGCAGTTTCAATTTAAATTTCTAATAAAAAAAGTTGTCTTAAGATACTTTAAACAGAGGACTTTTTAAGCGCTTTTTATCATTGAATTGTAAGTCAATCTATTATAAATATCATTTTACGTTTTATGGCGTACCGCTTTAAGTGATCACAAATTACTGTTTTTTTCCGAATGGCATTACTTTTCACGTTTATTAAAGTTTAAGAATCTGAATAGGAAAAAAATATTGCCCCTTATATTTCGCATTCACGACTTCTTATTAAGGAGTCCAATGCTTTAATAATGCCACTTACAAGCTTTCGTACACCTTTTATTAGTATCAAAGGGGGATACTCCCTCGTCCGTCGTCATGCGTCAACAATCGTCTTTTTCTCTGAAACTGCTGGGCAGATTTACCTAAAATTTGGTCTGTAGCATCCTTGTGACAGTCACACTTAAATTTGCTCATGACATTTCATGTTTTGCATGTGACATTTTATGTTTTCATTCAAAAAAGTTAAAAAGAAAATGTCCGGTCAAAATATATCCTGCTCTAGTGGTCATTTATTCTGCATTTATTCTACATAGTCTCATAGGAACACACTTGCAACAAACATATTTTTAACAAAGCCTTTCCAAAATATTAGGGCAAAATATTTTAATTTATATAGTGAATAATGTAATGATGGGTTAGATGAGTGATCTGTGGCCATCTTAGTGGCTCCATTGTTTATTATGAAGAAAAAAAATCTAAAACAATCAGTGTTGTGAAAGTATATTACTAGAGGGGCAAGTAAAAGTTAAGCTGAACTTGCCGAAAGAGCTGGACTTGCCTTTCAGCAAGTTCTTTTGAAAAAAAATTTCCAACACTGAAAAGCAGTTGTTTCTGGTGAGCGACTGAGGGCCATCATGGCCCACCTGTATAAAGATAAATTATTATAACTAATTGCAACAAGCGAGGTTTTACGCACGCGTATAAATGGTCAGCTGTGCACACGTCTTTAGAGCCGAACAAAATGCTTCCTACACGAATGTCCGTTTAGATCTGCGTAGTTTTTGAAATGAAAGGGGAAGTGTTACGACAAAAAAAATCTATTACGTCCGTACTAGTAGTACTCGTTTTGTACTGAGGCAGAACAGGTAATTGTACGCTTCAGTCCATGTCGTAATGTGCCAGAAATTCGACACCGTGTGTCTTATTTATATAATAATAATAGTGTTGCTCGTAATAATTATCATAATTCCTTTACAAGATACAAGATACAAGATACAAGAAAATTTATTTTACGTCGGATACATATAAACAGAAAACATTAGCTCATGAGCTATTTTCCGACAAACAATAGTATATGAACTAAACAAGAGTAAAGCAACTAAAAAGAAAATATAAGCATAAGCACAATTAAGTACATAGAAGTAAGATATTAAAGCAACTAAAAAATTATACATAAGCACATCTAAATACATGGATTTAAGTTATTTTAGCACCATGCATGCTTAAAAGTTACAATAATTACAAGCAAGATAAAACAAATAACTGATAATATAAATAATGTACATTCCTGTAAAAGAGTTATATATTAGTTAAAGACAGACATGTATAAAAATAAGCATAAGCACATCTAAGAATATGAAATTAAGAAAATAAAAATTTAAGATAAGTTAAAAACTACAAAAGTTACAAGAAAAAGAGTACAAAAATAAGATATACATATACACCTATGTACATACCTGTAAAAGAAATATAATAGATATATATATATAAAAAAAAAGACATACATAAGTAAAAAAAAAAACATAAAACAAAACAATGAAATTACAAGGACTATCACATAATGCAAATAAAAAGTAACATTAAACATTTATTGGTATAATATTTGCAACATCTAAAGACTATACATAAAAGCACATATAAAAACATGTTAATCACATACAAACACATGTTAGACACACATGTGTTTAACAAGAGGCTACAAGCGGCACATTGAACACTTACATTTTGGGCCTGTCCAGGTGCCAACCAGCCTCCCAAATTCTTTGAAGTTTTTTACTCTTCTGATGTCACTGGGGAGGCTGTTCCACACCCGGGTAGCCTCAAAACGAAAGGAGTTCTGTCCATACCTGGTGGTTCGAACTGTAGGCACTTCTAGAATATGATCATACCTGCAATTGTAAACAGAGGTCTTAAATTTGGCTAAGTTTTGAATATATTTAGGTGATATATTGTGTAAGCACTTGAAAGTCTCGATTGCAATTGTTTTTAACCTGCTTAGATGGAGTGTGGGTAATTTAACCTTATTAAGGAGACTTTCATATGATGATGTAAAATCATTGAAAACAATGCGTAAGGCCCTGTACTGGAGTTTTTCAAGTTTGTCTGTGTTGGCTTTACTACAGAAATGCCACACTATGGGACAGTAATTGAAATTGGACCTGATAAAAGATTTGAATATGATAAGCCTGGTAGGTACAGAGAGGAATTTACTTAATCTTTGCAGGACATTTAACTGTTTTGCGGCTTTTTGGCAAATGGCTGATACCTGGGCATCAAAATTTAATTGATAGTCAATATCTACTCCTAGTAATTTGACCTGTTCATCACATGGGATAGTGCTGCCGCTTATATCAAATGACTTAATTTCAGTATGTGACTTGACCCCCACTGAGATAGCTTGAAACTTTTCAGGTTTGCCTGCATTTGATTACATTTAAACCAATCTATGAGGATATTACTTTCATCCTCAAGGGTAGATTTGACAACTGTAGCATTTTTATGCCAGAAGGACAAAGTGTTATCATCAGCATAATTATAAAGGGTGGATTTTTCTATGAAGTAAAATATATCATTAATGAAAATGTTGAAGACAGGGGCCCTAATATTGATCCTTGAGGGACACCCTTAATAATATTATCCCACTGGCTGATATAATCCCCTAGTTTAACCCTTTGTTTCCGCTTTTGGAGATAACTGCTCATAAGTTTACAAGCGTTATCAGACAGACCATATGCCTTAAGTTTAAGGATAATTAAATCATGTGGAAGGCAGTCGAATGCCTTTGATAAATCCATTAGTATTGCTCCGATGAACATGTTTTCATCAAGGGCCTTTTTCCAGTCTTCCACTAGCCTTAGTAGCGTAGTCTGACAGCCATATGATTTACGGAAGGCTGCCAGATAAGGGTGGAAAATTTCCTCAAAGTAACCCGAGAGTTGGTCATGGATAACCCTTTCATATAATTTGGACATGGTGGGTAGAATACTTACTGGCCTATAATTTTTTTCTATATAGGGGTCATCTTTTTTAAAAATTGGGGTTACTTGGGCAAGTTTTAGATTTTCTGGGAGCTGACCTTGACTTAACATAGTATTACATAAATCTCTAATGGGACGGGCCAGGGAGGGTTTGCCTGCAATTATGACCTTTGGTGGAATTTGATCAACTCCAGAACCTTTTTTTGGATTTAACCTTTTTATGGACTTAGATATAGTTTGAATGTAAATTGTGATTGTGGGCAGTTGTTATTTATTTTATCTATGCTTGGGTGTATAAAGGTGTCTTGTTCATTTTCTTCTATACCAATGTTTTTGCAATGTTGACATAGAAAGAGTTAAGTGTGTTGGCAACTGTGGCTTGGTCAGATAAGAGTTCCCCATCTGACTTCTTCAGTATTATTGGGTTGTCTGTTTTATTAGTAGGTTTTTGTGATAAGAAGGGCTTGATGGTAGGCCAGAAATCTTTTGATTTTGGCCCGCCACCACACCTTTCGTGAAAATATGTAGTGATTGAGTCCCTTTTAACCTTTGTTTTCATATTTCTCATTTTCTTGTATTTTAACCAGTTTTCATTACTTTTGTGTTTGAGAAAGGTGTTTTTTGCCTGACGTGTACTAAAGATGACCTTTCTGTAATTTGAGTTCATATAAGGAGGATGGTTACGTCTGGGTTTTTTTACTTTCACAGGGGCATGATCATCAACGACCTGTTTAAGGAGCATCTCATGGGCCCAGTAGACGTCATCAATGATTAATTAATTATTTCCCGATTAAACGATATATAAACTCTTAACAAGCAAATGAGCAACGATAAAATATCAAATTTTAGCACGAGTACAGATATTTCATGCTAGTTTTTAAATAACCTATATGACTTTATCCGGAGTGAGATTAAAAAAAGGATTGGAGCACCACACTAAATATCGTATTTCGGTACATAACGGACAAGACGCTTGAATTATTAAATGCTTTTTCACCTTACGGAATGATCTTTAAAATGTCAACTACATCTTTACACGCCGATTTATGTACGATAATGAATGAAAAATGTATGAATCGGCTAATTACGATATTTGTGCATTTTTGTGATCATGATTTCTGCAAGCGTCTAGAGGTACTGCCCAAATCCTGTATTGAGTTAAATCCATTATCCGGAGGCTTATGGGAGGCAACTCTTCGTGACCATGCTGTATTTTACGCCATTAACTACATTTGTTCTACGTCATTAAGAAAGCACGTGGACACTTTATCTCTGCATTGGCTTTTGTTGAAGCAGGTCACGTTTTTAGAGCTCTTACAAAAACTTATATGCCGCGACAGAGGAGACCATAACAGAGAAGGATCAGCGCTGTAGTTGATCACGTGACCAAAATCGTACAATGGGCTCATAAAATGGCGGCTTAAACGCTCGGTAAAAGCAGAGAATTTGGGGTTAGCATGACGTAAAACTAGGCCACACGGAACCCCTGTATATATATCACGTACTGTTCTAATTAAGTTGCAGGCATGTTTTATAACATATACGTTTATAAACCATGGGCCTCATTAGATCCGTGTGATTATCACGCCACATATGTTGTCTTGAATTGTATCTAAATCAATTCAAATTTTAACAAAAAAGTTAATAATTTTTTTTCGTTGTCATTTTTTAATACTTTAACAAATGAAAGATACGTACCCTGATCTTTGATTTGAATAAAATAGATTTTATTACAAACGGTGGTCTTTTGTTAACAAATATGTTGTGTTGATATATTTTTTGTATCCACTTATCTGATAATTAGAATAAGATAGTTCAGGGATCTATACATGCCTGTTTGAAAGAAATATGTGTGTATATTTCGTCAAAAGCAAATGCTAGATACCTTCTCTGACCTTTGATTTGAATTAAATAGATTTTATTACAAACGGTGGTCTTTTGTTGATAAATATGTCGTGTTGAAATTTTTTGTATCCACTCATCTGATATTCAGAATTAGATAGGTCAGTGATCTATATATACCTGTTTGAGAGAAATATGTGTGTATATTTCGTCAAAAGCAAATGCTAGATACCTACTCTGACCTTTGATTTGAATTAAATAGATTTTATTATAAACGGTGGTCTTTTGTTGATGAATATGTCGTGTTGAAATTTTTTGTATCCCCTAATCTGATAATCAGAATTAGATAGGTCAGTGATCTATATATACCTGTTTGAAAGAAATATGTGTGTATATTTCCTCAAAAGCAAATGACACGAGCTCAAAATCATTAATTAACCGTTAACGCCCTAGATAAAAGCATACTTCTTTTATTCCAGAACAATCTATTCTATGATATCACTCTTTTGAGAATTGTTTTAAAGTTTCAAAGTTTTATTAAAAACATTCATAAGATTAAGCTTAGCTAAATCATACGATAAACTACGAATTAACTTACATTGTAGTCATATTTTATTACTTATATTGCAGAACTTGACGAATGCAGAACTGTCAGGTAGGCATTTTCAGCAGTGAATTCAAATTGGATAAATGATCTTTACGAGAATTACATAAATTAATTTGCACTCGAAAAAAAAATATTTGCATGAATTGTGTTTTATGTGTAACGTTTTGACATGTTTAATGAATATATATATACAAACACGCACATATATATATAGACTTAAGATAATTTATTAAATTAATTTTCCAGTTATACAGCAACAAAAGGATCCTTTGCGACGGGGAGGTCGTCTGTCGTCAAATAAAGACAAAACAGTTGACGATACTCCGCCTCCCTCATACAAAGAAATGGTGAGACATTTTACTGTACAAAAAAGAACACTGTATATGTATTTAGATTACTGTTGCATTTTTAAAATCTGTAAATGGCATGATACCCCGGAAATAGCAGTGAAACAACAATATTATATGACAAAATGCAGACTCATTTTATTTAGTCTGTCCATGAGAGATATTTTAAAAGTGCAACATCTTTCACGACCACTTGCACCGTTTTAAATGGTATACAATCTTCAGCTGGAATAAATGATTCCGTAGGAACAGGAAAATATAACAACACAGAAGAGATGTACGGGGCAACTTTTTACAGCTGCCACATGACACTTGACACCGGCGTATACTGTATTTGTTTTGTATGTGGTAATATTTATATAGAATAGATGAAGAAATATGTTGGTTTTTCAAATGTGCAGGTTGGATATACGGAATATTGTGTCCGGATTGTAATGATTTCAATACGAAAACATCATTACATAATTGTGTTAATATAAAGTACACATAGACCATTTATTATTTGATGTTCAAGCTTCTCACTATTTTAATAACATATGATAATTCACAATTGTAAAAAAAACTTGGAAAGTACCTAACACGGATAAGTAGAGACAATCAAGCACGACATAATTATATGTCTTCAAGAAATGGGGAGTTTACTGGCATGTTGCTTACAAAGCATGTCTTAGACAGACGCTTCATGTTAAAGATTAATGCCGAGGGGAAAATGGGGTTAAACCTGATTCCGTTGTAACGTTAACGTTTTTGATGTCAAAAAGTTACTTGATGAAGATGCACGAAATATAGTACATGAGGTACATGAAAAATCTTAATCATTAATTAGCGTTTTCGATGTATTCTCTCAAGTACATTGGTTTCATTTTGTTTGTTCACCTGTGATCAAAGCTAATCGATATAAGATAAATTGGAATGTAATGAAATCGAACAAATATGTCAAAAGAAATCCTGGTCGGTTGAAAGAAACCTAGATATACTACTGAGGAAGGCTATGAGGTTGTAAGTCTGGAATATTTCCCTGCTGAAGCTTGCCAAACTAAAAACCCAAAAAGCAAAGTGTTGCTTATTTCCAAAATGGGGAATTGTACAAGACCATAAAATACTGTATACTTCTGTGAAAAATCAAATAATAACATAATCAAGACGATATTCCGTGTAGGTTTCTGTGTCAAGATTTGTGTTTAAGAAAATCTCCTTGCTTTCCATACATGTGTCCGTCGACTTCTTATTGTTTCCTTTATTCGATAGATGTGTAGGATGATTCTTAATTCAAAATTTTTAAAATTTCATGTTAAAAGATGAATTCTGCTTAAGCCTGTACTAGGAAGCGTGAACGGTAGTTTGCACAGTACCGTCCATAAATAGACTCAATCAAACAGTGCATGCAACAATTTCAATTTTGCCGTTTTGGACTTTCTGTAGGGATTCTTATTTTCTATATTATTTGTATGGTGTCTCCATCAAATACTAGAGTACATAACGTGCAGCCTTGGCAGACACTGGATAGACCGATGTTTTATTTGTAAGAAGACAGACGGAGCATACTCTAAATTTCACAAAGAAAATATGTTTGAATATTTAAAAAATGTTCTTTCTTAAAAAACAAATGTTAAAATTGTTACTCGTATATGATTTGCCGTATGCAGTCATGTAAATCCTTATATACCGACTGTAAATTTCAAAGCGATTTGATTGTTTTCATTTGTGAAATCTATAAATGAATCTACTTATGTCAGCTTTTCTGTTTCAAGAATCAATCGTAGTATCAAAGAGCTCATTGTAGAATTCCATCGAGTATTAGATACAAAGACTTAAAGTAATAGGCAAGGTAATCCCTAAGTATGTATTTTTTTAAAAATAGGAAATATTGTATCGTGCTTATAGTGGATTTTTACAAAGAAACAACTAATATTATTAGTTATGAAGATTGTTGACAGGTTATATGACCCTATATAAACGGCTGTTTGTAAATATAACCCGAGCCGCTAGGCGAGGGTTATATTACAAACAGTCGTTTATATACGGCCATATAACCTGTCAACAATCTTTATAACGAATTTATAATACAGCAAACATCATTTTTAGAGAAAAAAGTAAGATTTCTTCATAATTCGACAACAGCCGTGTATATAGATCTATATAAACGTCATGATTATCCAATGAAAAGCGACGTTACAAACGTGCAGTATTATAAATATCCATATACTTTGTATCGAGACATATTTCGTATAAAGGATATTCAAGATCCCGGTAGAATCGGTAGAATTTCGGGTGTTGGATGTATTATAATACATAAACAGACCAGTTATAACGGCAGTGCCTCCAGATAAGACAAAATATTTCTCAGAAAAAAAATAAGAAAAGAAAAACGATTCAACAATCATTATATATTTTATATTTTATTGTGCACATTACGACTTATTTGTAAGTTTTTATCACCATTTTTATAATGCGCGGCTAACGCAATAAGATCCATTTTTGAATATTATAACTTTTTTTTTTTGATAACTTACGCGGATTGCAAGTGTAACTTGCTATCAAGTGTCATTTGCTATGTCTTAATCATTTTCTTCGCGCACTTTACAATATTTTACATTTGAATACTTTTTTTTCATCAAAAAAAATTTGTTTGGTGAACACGTAAGCGAGAAACCATGCTGTTAAATGGAATTCTTTGAAATAAGATTGGAAGTAAAAAGTTCACAAAATTGTGTACGCATTATTTATGGAATTGTAGTTAATACTGTTATAATATGATATGTATAGGCATTTGAAGAACATTAAACATTCACACTGACGCATATATGCATCGCCTGTACAATACAAAAAGCCTTGTCCAGATTATGCTTATAAAGCTTGAATTTTTATTTATTAATTAGATTCTGTTGTCAATACTGAACCAGCAGAAAGGTATTGAAGGAGTGTTCAAAGAACGTGGAGGTTAGAAAATTATGTACACATATTTCTAAACAGCTTTTAGAATTTAGTTTTAACATTTATCCTCTACTGAAACAAGTAAAAAGAGAAAAAATACCTTTGATATTAGATTTACATATTTGACTGAATTGACACTTTGCAATATTTAGTATGTACTATAGTATTTATGCTCTTTTTATTTCTTTAGGACGGGCTTATTTTTTTATTTTCTTATGGCAATACCGACAGAGTTTAATTGAAACAACTATAATGTAAATTACAAAAGAAGAAAACTGTGATAAAATGACGAACATTCTTGATAGGTTATATAGGAAACTAGGAAACTGTGTTTGACCCAAGCTGAATACCTCGAGTATCTATAATAAACGCAATAAAACAATGCCTAAATGCATATAATTGAATGTCTTACATTATTTTGAATCAGGAAGACTTGAATCAATTGAAAGAACAGTGTCACAGACAAGACAAGTTACAGATCAAACTCTCGAACTCCAACAAAATATGAACAACAGGTTGAGTAGCATTGAACACAATTTACTCGTACAAGGAGGAACACAGGTAAGGAGAAAGTGACAGAATGATTACTAGAAAAAAGCACTTGTACATTTCAATTTTAAATTTTATACATACTTTATGTAAATAAGGTATAATTTAAAGTTTGGCTGTGGCTAAAAAAAGGATTGGAGCACCACACTAAATACCGTATTCCGGTATATACCGGACAAGGCGCTTTTTTGTGATCATGATTTCTGCAAGCGTCTAGAGCCTGTATTGAGTTAAATCCATAAAGTTTTACGGTTTTTGCTTTTGTTGGGATGTAAGAACAAAATAAGTCTATTGTTATATCTTGTATATAACTGTCCTCTGTGTATGGTTAATTGAACTGGTAAAGCAAGTTTTGTAATAAAATATGTGGTATAAAAGATTTTTCATTATGATACAAATTAAAGACACTACTAAGTACAGTATTTAAATTTGTATTGTATTTTAAGATATTCTCGAACCTACGTGTACCCGATATTGCAAGTTGTGTGCATATTTTTGTTCTTGTTATTTTCGTTCATGAAATGTGTCTTAACTTTTCTTTTCAGTCGTTGCTTTTCTATAGCGGGAAGAATAAACATTATTTCCACTTTTAAATAGAGAATAACATGCTACTTACTGTCTTTTGATATCAATTTTATTAGGTGAGGCTGATATGGCTTGTCGAGCCCGTTCTGCCCATATAAGCCGAGCCTGATAAAATTAATATCAAAAGACAGTAGCATGTTTTTCTATTTTTCATGTAATACGTACATAAAAACTGTCAAAATTACAAACAATCTACTTTTAAATAGCGTATTTCGTAGAAAGGTGCATTTTTGTTCAAGAAATAATTCTTGAAAACAAATTCCTCCGCCCCTGAAACTTAGAATTTGTAAAAGGTGGCCATTTTTTCTTTCGACTCGATATTATTTCCTGTTATAAAAGATATAACATTACGTAACACGATAAGATTCTGACTTACCTTTAAACATCGATCCAAAAAACTCCTAAGAATCACATTTAAGCTTTACTGCACTTTTTGCCTTGGGTTGTCAAATTCAAAAGTTCACGATAATTTCAATGAAACAAAAGTCGAATCGGCAATCAAACACAAGCTTCACAAACATGCGTCTTAATATTTTTTTAACGAAACAGTGTTTGTTAACTTTTATTCGAAATAAAGTAAACATTTACAAGTTCTAGCCTATTTGTTATGTTTACATGTATGACGTGGACATCGATGATGTCATTTGCATTATTTAAATTATCACGTCACTTTAGTTTGTGCTTAAATATTCGCTATCTAATTTATTCGTAACTGAAATCGAAATTAGAAAAAAAAATCGCATATTGGTTCAAGACTTATAAGAGTCTGAGATTACATTGTGGAATTCACATGAATATAAGCAATTGAAAAAAAAAGTCCGTTAAAATGGGCGGGGCTTATTTTTGATATCTGGTTACTGACCTGATCTCAAAAATAATTATCAGGCAAGTGTTATCGGGTAGTTACCATAGCAGTTGCATGATAAATCATATAGCTATATTTTCTGTCCTAAATTGGCTCAGATTAAAATCTTGCTAAAAATGGAGAGGACGGATACACATGTATGATAAAGCAAATGCTCCTTGTCCCTAGGCTTCTTACGTAATGCATGACAAGTAACAAACAGAGATGAAGTTTACGAAATTTTCAGAATGTTTTGTACTAACAACAAACGGTAGTGTTAAGTTGTTTTTGGCACATAGTTGTTTTGAGCATTATAACAATCTCGTTTTATTTTGCTGGTCATTTAGATTCATTGATTTTAAAACTTTTGGTGTTAAGAATGCAATACCATATAAGATTGTGTTTTGCACCCCCCGAAATCAGGTCGTTTTTGTTTTCATTTTCGCCGGGATCTGTCTGTTCCAAACTACTTTATTCCAGATATGACAGCAATAACGTGATATTCCAATTTCTATTTGCCTTATATTCCTTCATACATGAAAATAGATAATGCATTAAGATTCATTACCTATGAGTAATTTGTTTCAATCAAGGTCCATGTCAAAGAAATATATCAAATATATAATTTAAATATATATAGATATGTACCTAGGTAATTTAAAATGATTCTTTATGTCACAATTATAGAAGGGTTATTTAAAGTTACAAAATATATACTAAAGGGTTTCGTAGTGCTTTATTATACGGTAGATCGAGAAGTTTGTAGACTAGGCATTTATACTACTTCTTGTTTATGTATTAATTTACATGTATTTATTTATTACATCTTGTGGAAGCATAATACAAACTCTGTGTTTCCTTTCAAACGCGCAATTGAACTACAAAGTGTGTGTTTGTTTTTTTTGGTTTAACGCCAGTTTTTTTTACATATTTATGATAATATTTCGGCTCACGGGCCATCAAATCGACTTTTCTGGATCACTTACCTGTAATTACCTATTACTCAATAAATGCCCAACTTCTAACCCAATCAGCTTTGTCTGAGGAAAACAAATCGTCCAAGAACAAACCAATGACTCACTCATTGACTCGATGCTCTCCATACTATTGAAATCGGGTTGAAGACAAAAGGTCAACAAAGTACTTGAAGTTTTAAGAGCAACCATTTCTGCCTATGATTGAAAAAAAACACCATGTGAAGTGTTTTTATAGACATTAAAACCTCAAATTAGACACAGAGATAAGATATGATAAAAGGTGCTTCTGGAAGTATCACAAACAATTTGAGACAGGAGATGCTTTATGGAAGACACACAGTAATGAAGTCAGCCTTAAAATACGAATTTTGATCTCTTTGAAAGAACTAGGCAACAAAATGTGTCAAATTCTTATTTTAAAAAACGCCAGTAAATCAGTCGATAATATCACAACTTCCGCATTCTTTTGTAGCTTTATTATCTCAGGCGCTTTTTAATGCATGAAATTAATATAAAAAGTCACTATCTTGGTCCGAGCGCTTAATGTTCCAAAATTGGACGCTCCATGATATTAGGTTGTGTTATCCGCTATGGCTGAAATCTGATTGATTTGTTTTCAAATGCTACTGCATCCACCCAGTAAACAAATAATTTAAAGAGTTTTCCTTAAAATTACAGAACGCTACATAACATTTAGTTTAAGTATTGTAATTATTCATACGACAGTTTCTGGTAAGACAAACGGTTGAAGAAATGAGATGCATAGTGATAGCTGAAAAGTATGTCTGAATATTCTTTGATCATTTGTTTCCGCCGCTGATTTAGAAATCAGAAGTCGATCAGATTGGTAATTGGTAATTACTGGTTAGTTCTAGAAATGCCGGTTAGGTCGATCGGCTGCAGATATATGGCTTAAACATTGTTAAATCGATGTGAAAATCAGAAAAAACAATGAAAACAATTACGGCACTTGTAAAATGACACGCTCTGTGTTCTTGGCTGTAACTATTGTAAAGTGTAATTACATTAAAATCCACATATGTTCACTAACATATTAAAGGATTCTATCAAATACAAATTTACGCTATCAGTAGTAAGAGTCTACGAATGTGATGATAAACTGATATAGTAGTGCAAGTTAATAAATACGCAATAGTGGCGCAACATGAGTCTTTTATTTCCATAGCGTTTTGTATGCCAGTATTCTATATAAAGCATTACAGATGCGATCCTTCCAAACTGATGTCACCGAAAGATTTGAATCAGGAGAAAGAACATTGACAGAGACAAGACAAAACATGAACGAACGATTTGACAGGATTGAACATAGCTTACAAGAATTGCATGTGAGTATAACATTTAATAAATGAAAAAAACAACACTTTTATATATCACTAAGCTGAAGGTCACATTTAACTGAACTATGTTACACAGAAGTTGTGAACAAAACGCTTTATTACTAGTTATTACAAATTATGTTTGGTCCTTCCCATTGGTTCTTGTTGCTGGGTCATATGGGGGTTGCGTTCATTGAACGCCCCCTTTCCTTGTTGATCTTGTTTATCATATTGTAATTAATGAAACCTCTATTGGCTTTTCACTTTCAGCCCCAAACAGAGTCAATTGTAGGTAGGAACTTTTGTCAACTTATTTGCTTAAAATAGAAAGAGATGCATTATTTACCTTACAATATCCATGTTTCTCATTTATAAAAATCATGTTTCTAAATACAAGTATATGTTTTAATTTTTTAATTATGCAAAAAAGTTCATTGAAAATATTTTTTTCTAATTTTCGATGTTTATGAAGAATTTTTTTCAAAGTATCATGTGTTCATGTATAATTCATAGTAATTAACAATATAAACAAACGTTTGATGTTCAAAGATCGCGTGAGCCAGCGTGTTGTGGAAACGCTATTGCAAAATGAACCATTTAGAGCCAGAATACAGCCTAACGAAGAATTATTGAAATGCATAACATTTCAAGAACATGAGACAATTCCTATTTGGACCCTTGGACACAACAGAATGCATAAGTGTGAAAGTTGTAACTGCATGAGGCGATGTTATTGCATTTGCCATTCTCAAAACCAGTGGCGTAACTTTGAAAAACGGAAAAATAAAGAAAGAAAAATGCATTCTGGCACAAGGAGAAGAAAGTATTGTGAGAAAAGTATATGTAAGAATATATAAACGTATGCAAGTTTTCGCAGTGTCACTCTTATTTTTATTAGTAGATAGTCTATATGAACATGTATATTTAACTGTAACTTTAACTGTAGATAAGAATTGTTATTTAACCAAACGTGTTCAGTGTTTACATATTTATTCTTTACAATGGTCTAAAATTGACAAAGGCAACATTAAGATACATATTTAGCAGTGTGTGTTATTTGTTACTGTATTTAAATACGGTTACACATGGGCGTCAAATTAATTTGATTTAAAAATTACCTCGAAATGAATGATTCACGTTCGATCGTTTACAAAGAATTAACTAAGTAATATTATTTTTATTTCTCTGCATGATTTGATACTTAGTTCTTGAATTGATGCTTATAATACTGGATTTCAAAATTCTTACGTAGATATTGGTTGAATGAGTTGAGCAAAGTTTTTATTTTAACTTATCGTTTTAGATAAAGAGTCGTCCAATTTGCAAAACACCAAGGAAGATATACAGTTACTCGGGGCTACTGGGGGTGATCCAGATGAAAGTCCCAGTGATGATCCATCTAGTGATGATGATGACAGTAACGGTAACAATAAGAGTGGCTATGAGAAAAAGAAAAAAGACAAAAGAAGGAAAACATGGAAGATAGGTATGTTGTTTTCATAATTAGTTCACATGAAAATAGTTTTCGTCGGATATACCATATTTATAATAAATCCATTATTATATGTATATTATCAAAACTTGTTGACAAATATGGTAAAAAAAGGTCAACCCCTTGAACAGTCAATGTATATAATTTTAACCAAACAAATATGTTATACACAAAGTGCTGCAAAGCATTGCACAATAGCTACATAGTGGCTTTAGGGAATGTAGAACAGTATAGAAAATATTCACATCCACATAAATAGATAAAAAAATAAATCAGAAGAAGTATGTAAAATATATACATAGTCCGTCTTTTGACTCTTCATGAGAAAAAGCAATTTAAATAAACAGTCGCTACACAAAATATGTACAATGTATTCGAGTATGATTAATTACACAGCCTACGGAAGGTCGATAGTTTTACTCATGTGCCAGTCCGTCGTCCAAGCCTGAAATAGTGCACGAAGGGGTACCTTAGGCCCCCTGTACAAAATGTACCTTAACAGTATCGATATGACAACAAAATAAGAAGGCGATGAATTTCGGGACAGAAGTACTATTCTAAGTAAAACTAAAAAGAATAACTTTGTTCTTGCAATTATATGCAATTTTATTTTTATTAAATAAAGTCAAATGAGTCAAATAAAGTCCACTCTTAAGCTTCCACATTTTTACATCAATTTTTGATATCATATGATAAAATGCTTATTGTCTCCGCTATAGATAAAGATGCATGGCTCAAGTGTATCAAGGAAGGAGGCGATTTTGAACATCAGGCGGAAAGTTTATTAAGTGAAAGAAAGCTGCCAGATCAAATTGCGCTAAACGCTATGAGATCAAAGTACGCACATTTGTCTTCAGTTATTTCTAAAGTTTGCGATAAGGTTTGCGTTTATATCAAGGAGAAGTCAGAAGAAATTGTACATGTTTGGGCTGCTTCAATTTATTCAAAGGCTTCCTTGCCTAATGATAATGACATTGTTTTCGTTGTACTGACAACAGATACAACAGTTCAAATAAACGAAGACAATTTTTTAATATATCAAAGACATTTCTTGCAAGTCGATGAAACCGACCTGAACAAAGAAATAGAAATAATGGAATACAATAATCTGCCAACCTCTGAAGAAATTGATAAACTTGAGAAATGTTTGAAAGAAAATGCAAAATCGTTGATGAATGACCATAGCAACCTTACTAGGGTGACAGCAAGTTGGTTCAGAACAGATAGTTTTAATACAGAACACCTCTCATTAAGAAAGGAATTGTGTATTGCACTCTATGTCCACGTTAAAGGATATATACCAGTGGGTGAGAAACACTTTCCTACCAAAATTGGAGGGTTTCCAGTGGTTGTCCGAGAGGGCATTTTTACACTTTGTAAGGGTTCAAATGAGTATCATGAGAATGTGAAGATGGGTTGTGCAATCGGTGCAGAAATGTTTGGTACTCTTGGGGCATTCATAGAATTTGAAAATGATAATGATTTATATGGGCTCACATGTGCACATGTTGTATTTGGTCATGAAAAACTCAAGACTATACTGCAAAAAGGAGAATGTGTATTTGACGATGGTATAGTTGTTTGTCAACCTGCCGATTATACAAATTATAAACCTCTTGGCAAAACAGTGGCGGCTGTTTATAAAAGTGGAGGAAATGGGATATCAGGAATGGAGTTTGCATTAATAAAAATTTATCAGAACAGATGGCCTACTGAAGGCACATTCCCCGATGACTCTGACTATTTGTCAGCAGGTACTTTTAAAAACAACTATTTGCATAGTATTTCCTTCATTTAAATTTTTGAAAATGCTGATTTAGATTTTCTTTTCAAACTTTCATTTCATCAATGTCGTAAAACAATGACCATCTGACTTTAGTATTTGACACAAAATAGGTAGTCTTGATTTTCAAAGATATGGTTTGCCTGAGGTTTTGACCTGTATTAAAAATTGTACTCCACCTGGTGTGTTTACATGTTGACCAAGAATGATCAGCACCAGATTGCAGGCCTCAAACATTCCTATCTTTCCCAACATATTGTAGTTTATTGACTGTTGAATTCTTTAGACAATCAATGCCTACTCGGAAAATTGGAAATCTTACAGAAAGTCTGAACGGCAAAATTTAAATGTTGTATTCTCGGTTTGGGTGAGCCTTTTCATGGACGGCAGTCGTAAATGCAAGAACCACCGTATTACTAAATAATATATATGAAAAACAACTGTAGTTTCATCTAATCTGAGACCAAGGACAAATCTATTTGACGGCCTTTGTCGTTTTTTTAATAGTTGTCTTTGCAACTGACGTAAAAATAAATTCGAACCAGCAAATCTCTATCGGTATCCTCTTTGTGAAATCTACTAATTTAAAAACGGAACCCTCTTTCCACATGCACATGTCACTCTCTGCTGGAAACAAGTAGGCGACAATCACCAATTTAAAACTGTTTATTTTTCTGATAAAAGGTGGTATGTCGAGTAAAAAGGAAGTATAACAAGGAACACTAGAATGTTTTTATTATGTATTTCTAAGGAATTTGTCAAATATTCAATTACTGCAACTCCACAATAAGCTATACAAAATCGCGATGTTTCGCCGCACCAATCTCCTCGGCATCGTGACTAGGATTGTTTCTATCGCTTCTAATGGTAGAATAAAATGAAAAAAGTGAAATTGATTCATTTACTGATAAAAAATAAAGTTGTTTCTGTTGTTGTGTTGTACATAACTGATACAAAAATTAAACTGAAATCGTCAGTATTTTTCAAACATGACAGTAACCTGTATTTTGTGTTTGTATCGAGAATATAATAAGTTTAATAACATGAATTTGACATAACTTTTGAAACGTTGTTAATTATACATCTATAATGTAATCAAACATTTTATTTCAGGATTTGGACCAGACACGCCTTTTGTATTTACATCCGGAAATACTTTAAACACAAGACGTATCCCGTCTGCCTTAGTGTATAAATACGGTTGTGAAAGCAAACTCACACAAGGGGTGTGTCGACTCAATGGTTCATCGGTTCGAACATTGAAATTTCAAGAGAACATTCTGGATACTGAATTGGTTTTGCACGATCAGATCGAAATAATGAATGTACAAACACCATTTGCTTTAAATGGGGATTCAGGTGCACTTGTTTTTACAAAAGATGAAAACAACGGGCTTACTGCGTTTGGAATGTTTGAAGGGAAATTCCAAGGTACGAATACATATGTATGTACGCCAATCAACAATGTCCTTAACGAAATAAGCCGGATTCGTAACAGACAGTGCAAATTTAAAAGATTTCTACCATCTGATTTGCGAATGAAGGATCCGGGTGATACAGTAATGTCACTTTTCTTGTCGCAACTGCATGAACGATTAGAATCTCTTGATCAAGGTTTTGCTCAAGATTTAGCAAACCATAAACTAGAAATATCAAATGAACTTAGTGAACATTTAAAAAGGACTCTTGAAATCAGTGATCAACAGAAGATTCAAAGAGAAGAACTTAAGAATCAAAATGAAGAAATGAAAAAGCAAGGTGACGAGCACATAAAACAGAGCCTTGAAATTAAGGAACGTCAAGAAAGACAAGAAAAGAAAAGCGAAGAACTTAAAGAGGAACTAAGGAGGCAAGGTGAAGTGCATGTAAAACAAAGCCAGGAAATAAAAGACCGACAGGAAAAGCAAGGCAGAGAACTAAAGAAACAAAGAGAAGTACTTAAGAATCAGAATGAAGAATTGAAAAAGCAAGGTGACGAGCACTTACAACAGAGCCAGGAAATTAAGAAACGTCAAGAAAAACAAGAAAAGCAAAGCGAAGAACTAAAAGAGGAACTAAGAAGGCAAGGTGATGAGCATATAAAACAAAGCCAGGAAATAAAAGAACGACAGGAAAGGCAAGGCAGAGAACTTAAAAAACAAAGAGAAGTACTTAAGAATCAGAATGAAGAATTGAAAAAGCTAGGTGACGAGCACATGAAACAGAGTCAGGAGATAAAAGAAGGTCAAGAAAGACAAAGCAAAGAACTGAAAGATCAAATGGCACAAATTTTGATGTTATTAACTCACCAAAAATCGTAATACAGTGTAATGCACTTTTAATAAATAGTTTCAATACAAATTTTCGATAAGTTTGAATTAAAAAGGATAATATACGTAAAAGTTGTTCAGTAATGTGTTATATGAAATCAGTAATGTGGTCTATGAATAGACTTTATTTAAAGAGTAAAACGCCAAGTTACAACTCAATAGTTTAAAAAACCTCATCATGGCTACAATCATTCAGCTTTTACCTTTATAGACAAATACGTTGTGCACTATGTTAATTATTATAACAAGTATTTTATGAAAAACAAGTTTAAAATTTATGAAAATTTATTCTTGTGCGGTTCTTGTCTTGTTCTTAATTTTTTGGGTCATTTGCGCTATAAAGATATTATTTAGGAAAAACGAAGTAAGCAAATGATATAAAATTTTGCAAATACAAGTAAGTTATTATCAAATTGAACGGCTACCTTGGAAAAAAATATTTACAGCTTCTCCGCGGCAATAGAAAACCATCAGTGGAGTCCCTTTTATTCAGTGGATGTTAATTGCCTTATTTATTCGGAATATTTTCAAAGTCATCAATGAAATGGATGATTTATTTATGGTAATGCTTGGCGATCTCAATCTTTAAGGTGAAATATACTTTAAAATTATTTAAATATATATTATATATTATACATGTACATTGTTTAACTTTAAACTGAATCACAATTTTAACCCTTATTGACTACCCGATGATAAATCTGAGTTACACGTGAGGGAGCTTGCTGATATTCAGAAGGTGCACGAAAGTGCAAAACGACCAAGTGTTTCAAGAACGCACCAATTTGTAAACAGTCTCTTAATTCTGCATATTTTTAACCACATAGCAAAAATGTCCACATGAAAACAATTATTATTTATATACCAGACTGGCCCGAATAAATAATTAATTATACCAAAAAGTTTTTTTCCGCTGCCATTTTTTGTAGAAGCCTCGTTAATTGTTGTTGTTGTTGTTGTTGTTATTGTTATTGTTCTTGTTGTTGTTTTACTCATTATTATAAAATCTTTGTGCAAACAATTGGGAATGTAAACATAAATTGCACTGTGAATAAAAATCCATCCCTTTTAAAAAGTGTATTTCTACGGAATAAGAAGGTATGTACTTACATTCCAGGGAACAAATTCTTTTTCTTTTTCTATTTCCAAAGACAACACGTCAGAAGAAGAATATTGTAGATTTAAAAAAACATATTTTTTGCGTAAAGCATTGGATTGACTCATCTTAGACTTTGACAGTTAAGATTCATAATAATGACTCTTAAAAGTCCTAATAATGACCTGGATCATTAATCAACAAACTCAACAAACATTGTTTTAAAGACCTATATCTTTAACCAAGTAATAACAAAATCTGTCACTAAATGATAAAAATACATGGAGTGGACATGACTATGAATGCACTGTCTTATCATGACTTCTGACATTCAAGTATGAACATCACCTTTAAGCTGCTGAGGTAAATTTTGTACATTACAAATCATCTTAGTAAGCAGCGTATTTACTAAGTATGCACAATCATTTCAAAGTCCGTCCATGAATGTCAAAGCTATTCACAAAAGAAGACGATCTATTCACAAACCTCAATTTTGATATATACTATATAAGTGTGACCTTACCTTTTGATACTTGACCCCAATCATGTTTTACACATTTATGCCAAATTATTTTAAAATCCATCCAGGATTGACAGAATTGTTTACCGTATACAACCATCGATACACTTTAAAAAAAATCATATCATAAATATGGAATACAAGTGTGACCTCGACCTTTGAGATAGGGGCCTTATTCTTGTACACAACACATTTTCACTGCGCCAAACACATTTATGCAATCCATCTAGGAATGACAGACTTGTTGATCCAACACAAAGATCAGTCTGCTTTTATAAGACTTGATCTACAAGTATGACCTTGATCTTTATTCTTGAATCATTATGCCCAACACATTTATGCATATTTCTTAACTCCACCCATCAATGACAGTATTGTTGATCGGACACGAACATCAGTGCATTTTTATTAAAGAAATTCCTTTAAAGTCAGAGTCTGACCTTGATCATTGAGCTTCAAACCTAAGTGACTGACATGACACATTGCCCCAATGTGCTACACATTACAAAATTATTTTAAAATCAATCCATAAAGGAAGAAGTTATGGACTGCACACAGGTCAGACGGAAGGACAGCGGGACAGACGGAAATGCTACAAAAAATAATATAACCCCTCATTTTTGGAGACATAAATAACAATGATGGCCCTGAGGTCGCTCACTTGTATATAGGCCCCCGGAGCGAGGCCAGTTTAAACACAACGGCTTTTATTTGAACAAACTTGGAAGACACCCATTAGAAGATGTTTTATGATGTAAAGTTTTTACTATACATATATAATGAAAAACAATGACCCCCCCCCCCTGGCAGGGATAGTTTTAACCCAAGGGCTTTTATTTGAACAAACTTGGTACACACCTATAAGAAGATGTTTCATGCTTAACATCTAAGCTCTAACTCATTTGGTTTTTTTAAAAGAAGATTTTTTAATTTTTTCTCTACACATATAGTTAAAAACATGACACCTCTGGGGCGGGGCCAGTTTTGACCCCAGGGCTTTTATTTGAACAAACTTTGTAGACACTTAGTAGAAGATGTTTCATGCTTAATATCTAAACAGTAGTTATTTGGGGTTTTTCAAAGAAGATTTTTAAGTTTTTGCTATACACATATAAGGAAAATCAATGACCCCCGGGCGGGGCCAATTTTGACCATAGGGCTTTGATTTGAACAAACTTTGTAGACACTCAAAAGAAGATGTTTCAAGCTTAATATCTAAACTCTAGCTATTTTGGTTTTTTCAAAGAAGATTTTTTAAGTTTTTGCAATACACATATAAGGAAAATCAATGACCCTCGGGGCGGGGCCAATATTGACCCCAGGGCTTTTATTTGAACAAACTTGGTAGACACTCATGAGAACATGTTTCATGCTAAATATCTTAGCTCTAGCTCTTTGGGTTCTTTAAAAGAAGATTTTTTAAGTTTTTACTTTATGCATATAAGGAAAATCAATGAACCCTGGGGCGGGGCCAATTTTGACTCAAGGGCTTTTATTTGAACAAACTTGGAAGACACTCATGAGAACATGTTTCATGCTAAATATCTTAGCTCTAGCTCTTTGGGTTCTTTAAAAGAAGATTTTTAAGTTTTTACTATATGCATATAGGGGAAATCAATGACCCCCTGGGGCAGTCCAATTTTGACCCCAGGGCTTTTATTTGAACAAACTTGGTAGACACCCATTAGAACATGTTTCAAGCTAAATATCTTAGCTCTAGCTCTTTGGGTTCTTTAAAAGAAGATATTTAAAGTTTTTACTATATGCATATAAGGAAAATCAATGACCCCCTGGGGCGGGGCCAATTTTGACCCCAGGGCATTTATTTGAACAAACTTGGTAGACACTCACTAGAAGATGTTATATGCCAAATATCTAAGCTCTAGCTTAATGTTTTTTTAAAAGAAGATTTTTTAAGTTTTTACTATATGCATATAGGGATAATCAATGACCCCCGGGGGCGGGGCCAATTTTGACCCCAGGGCTTTTATTTGAACAACCTTGGTAGACACTCATGAGAACATGTTTCATGCTTAATATCTTAGCTCTAGCTCTTTTGGTTCTTTAAAAGAAGATTTTTTAAGTTTTTACTATATGCATATATGGAAAATCAATGACCCCCTGGGGCGGGGCCAATTTTTACCCAAGGGCATTTATTTGAACAAACTTGGTAGACACTCACTAGAAGATGTTATATGCCAAATATCTTAGCTCTAACTCTTTTGGTTTTTTAAAAGAAGATATTTATGTTTTTTCTTCCGGTTGCCATGACAACCAGAGTTCTGCATGGATTTAAATTCTTTGAACAATCATTAAAGGTGACCACCAAAGGAACATTCCTGTGAAGTTTGGATGAAATTGGCTTGGTGGTTTATGAGAAGATGTCATTTAAAGTAAAAATTTACAGACGGACGGACGCCGGACGGACGCCGGACGAAAAGCGATCACAAAAGCTCACCCTGTCACTTTGTAAGGTGAAGCTAAAAATTCGGGGAAAAGGAAGAGGTGGACATACAAACGTTTGTCAAAAAAATACGCCTACTTTCTAAAAGGGAGGGGGTCCCTTTAGGGAAAACCCCGATTTTGGGAGAAATTTTAAAGGGGACATTCCCCTTTTAAACCAGGAGATGAACCTTTTCTTTTCTTTTTGGGCCCATTATGTCAAAAGTCCCCCGGCCCCATATTTAAAATACTTTTAAAAAAAAAATTTTCCAGTCAGTAATTTTTAGAAAAAATTTGAACATTGGGATATGTAAAAAAGGCCCACTTCCCTTTTGTACGCAGTTTTTAAAAAATATTAGGGTAAATCCCAAAGGGTCACAGCCTTGGGTTTGAAATTTCTTTTGTCTTACAATAATGAGGGGTTTCCCGCAGTCTTTATGTTGATGATAAATGCTGTTTGTTATTACACGCAGGATTTTAACAGTTTAAAATCGGCCCTGCAGTCCCACCTTTTAAACATTTCATTCCCTTTTAGATAAGTAACAACCAATAACCAATTTTTTCCGCTGTGATTGACCTCTAATCTTACGTAAATACTGAATTGGCAGCGAGAAACAAATGCACTAAAGAATAGGTGTTCAAGATCAATTGCCACAGAAAAAAATTGCACCGCCCATGGATCGAACCAGCGATGTTTATGAAATTTTTGTGAGACTTATAAATTTATCTACAATACTTATGAATAAAACACCTTGCGGAATACTCGTAAGTATATAAATATGTCCCTGTGAAGGCAAAATAAAGTGAGAACATATATGTCCTATGGACATCAGTATGTGGTTTTAAAATGTATATTTTATTGTTTGTTACTAGATGTGATTCCATCAAAAAAGCAATAAGTGGTCTTAAGATATCTTGTGAGCTTGTTTCTTTGTTTATGTTTTATATCACACTTACCCAGTATAGGTAGTATGACAATGTTCCAGCTTTTCTGGTGGAGGAAGACCTCAGGCATTATTTCTGGCATGAACGGGCACCTGAGTAGAATCACCGACGTTCCGATAGCTTCCTCACATGAAGGAATCAAAGTCACTGTCAGGATTAAAACCAAAAGCGGTGAGGGGCAAGTGGTTTAAAGTTTGTGAGCTAAAAAAACAAAAACATAAAAATGATTATTTAAATATTTAATATTTTCTATCATTTATTTAGAGAATGAATATACATATGTATTGAATTGTCATTAATATATAAATATATACAATGAAGTTTAAATCTAAGAGCACATTTTCATGTTTCATACATCATTTTCTGTATATAATATTGAATAAAAATGTCTATTCAACAAAACAAAATAAGACAACAATAAAAATGCTCTTAAAGAAAAGGAAACAAAATTAACTTTATTGTTTCAATTGCATAAAAATTAACAGGAAAAAAGTATCAAAACCCTCTACACAAAATATAATACTTTAATTATACATTACCAGAATTCATTTCCTTTTGTCATGTAT
Source organism: Ruditapes philippinarum (assembly GCF_026571515.1). NCBI lineage: Eukaryota > Metazoa > Mollusca > Bivalvia > Venerida > Veneridae > Ruditapes > Ruditapes philippinarum. The sequence continues at coordinate 21,082 of NW_026851793.1, read as the reverse complement.
TTATATAGGCATTTATACTATTAATTTCAATTGTAGATAATTGGCTTAATATAATAAATACTTAAAACAATAAGACTCTTTTTCTTTGAAATCAATAAAAAACAATTATCTTAATTATGTTAAAAGTCAAATACAGTGCATTTTTGCCTTATGAAAAGTTGAAATGGAAATTCAGTATAAAAAAGACTAGATTTTACATAAAATAGAGAAACTTTACATAAAAACACTAATATGCAGATATTTCGGACAGTGAACAGTTGTTATTGTTGTTGTTCATTAAAAAAACACTGTACATTTTAAAAAAATATTCTAGCAAATTGGGGAAAAAATTAAGCAACAATTTTTGAGAAAAAATGCAAGTAGCCTCCCCTGAATTAAAATTGCCATATTAACAGAAAAGTATCCTATAGAGTAGACCCCTCCTATATCAATTGTGTTGTGTGTTTATACTGTAAAAAAGTGTTGTAAAATGTTCAAAATCTGCAGGACAAAGAAACAAATATATATAATATATAACCATGTTTGAAATACATGTATGAATGGCCCATGTGCAACAGTAATAATATCTCAAACAATTTTCATTATTGCATCTTTACTATAAACTTTAACATTGTTACACATATATGCACTAGTATATTACTGCTTAACCTGCTTTACATTCAGAATAGCCTTATGTTTAAAATAAGGAACTTTTAATCATAGCATAGCTTTAATGCATATTGGTAGTCTGTATGATACAGATTTAGACAGATTGGGCAGGCCCCTAGCTGTATTAATGGCATTACTAAACTCACTGTCAATAATTATAGTAATGCTTAATTATATAATAAAATGTGTCACCTTAGTGCAATTTACAGGTTTAGTCCTTCTAAAAACAAAAATTAAAAAACCCCAAACTTTTTTTCAAAAAAAAAAAAAAAAAAAGGGGGGGGGGGGGGGGGGGGGGGGGCCCCCCCCCCCCAGGGTTAAAAACCAAAATAAAACCCCCCCCCCCCCCCCCCCCCCCCCCCCAAAAAAAAAAAAAAGGGTGGGCTATTTTTTTTTTCCAATTGAGCCAAGTGACAATTTATTATCTTCTTAAATGGTGGCATTAACTGGATATAAAAATATACTATTTCTTCTACACTGCACTGGACATTAACCTTCATACCTGCTGAATTTATTAAATCATATTTTCAAGATATGATTTTAAAACCGACTCAAAGTAGAAGAGATTTTCAATATCTAGTGTAGTCGGCTATGCACATAAGGGGAAGCAACTCTAGTTACCTGTACACTAGAAATCTATTTTCAGTACATAAAACTTGAGCCATCAGACTAGCTGCTTTTTTAGCTGATGTATATAGCAGCCTGACCTTGGTCCTATTTTAGCCGGCCAAAAGGACTTAATCATGTTCAACTCAGGCAGGTTTAAGGGGTTATTCAAATGAAATTATTACTATTTCTAACCTATCTAAAATACAAACAAGACCATATTGAAAGTGTTATCCTACACTTTTAAACTATTATAAATTTTTTGTACAAAAAATATACCTCTTAGAACATGTATATTACAAAATATCATACTTAACAACATTAGTTGTACAACCCTATGGTAACAACATAATGCATTTAAATGGTCCCACCTTTAATGATATGAATTGTCAACAAAAAAAACTTTTGATATGTATGTATCACTTCAACAACATTTCACAAAATAAAATGATTTTAAATGATTAAAATGAAAATGAGTTTACAAAAAGGAAACAGAGTGACTGTCACCAGGGTTATAAAACAATTTAATGAGCACAAACTCAGATCTCAGGTATTTGATTGGTCAGAAGATTCAAGACAGGAACTCAGATGAAAGTTTTATAACATTGAGGGCCAGACTTCAAGGTCAAACTTCATAACATGTACTTTCAATTCTGAGCTGAAACAAATAATTTTATAAATCAGAGTATTTCTTGTCAAAGTCTTTTTTATACTAACAAGAGGATTATTATCTTGGTCTCTGGGTAAATGAATTGTCAATTTGTCTCTGAAAATAATCATTTTTACTAGAGAAACAATGATTTCCAAACATTTAATAATATGTAAAGTAATTGAAAACTAACTTGTGAAAATGGGCAACAGAATGGATATTTCTCAATTAACAAACATTTTACAAAATGTTCTGACTAATCTAGTCCAATGGTTACTAGGAAATAATTTTTTTTATAATTCATGCAAGGACCCATGTTTGAAAAACATTGAAAATAAGCTAAAAGTTCCCAGAGCACAACACGTTTTTGCCCCATTTTTAAAAATCCCCAACAAAATTTTCCCTGAAAGGGGCCCTAAAAACAAAATTTACAATTTTAAAAAACATTAAAAATTTTTCTAAAAAATGTAAATAATATCTTTGTTATATTTTTTTCAGTTTCTTCATATTATTATAAACAATATTTGCGTAGAACTAAACATGTAAAGCACTAATATACTGGTAGATGTATCACCCTATTACTCGCATAATCATTACAGAAAAAACTAAAAACATTCACAACTTAACATTTACACTGGCCATAGCTTTTCTTTGTGGAAAATAAGATAAAACCTTTTTTGCTGGATCCAAAAATTAAAATTTATAATCAGAAACATAAAAACTAAAAAAGATTTCCTTTCAATAAAAATTCAGCCTTGATTTATTCCTTTATACTTGATTTTACAGTAAATAAAAAGGGTTAAAATTTCCAGGGGAAAAATTTTAAATAATTTTGAAAATGGGGCTAAAACTGATATTTATGTATCCAAAAAATTAAACCCAATTTTTAAAATAAATTTGAAACTGAGACCCTGAAAGTAAATTTAAAAAAGGGATGAATGGATTAAATTTTAAAAATTTCAAACTAAAGAGTTTAAATTGTTATACGTACACTATCCCTAAAACAAGTACATCTCTTCTATGATATTGTTTTACATCAAACCTATTTAAAATTTTAAAAAGTAAAAGTAAAACATCAGTGCATGTATCTAGTGTGATACTTAAGAAATGACATAAAAATGGATGGCAATTAGAGATGACAATTATTTTCACACATTCAAAATCCATGGAAACATTTTAAAGGAAATGCTGTCAAACAATGTTTGGGGAAGCAATGCCAAAGCATTAGTAAATGCCTGTTTTTGGAAAACACAAGGGAATACTGTAATTTTTTTTTATTCCATACTCGGCAAATGTTTTTTTTGTTGTTTTTTTTTTCCCATCTAATGTGGGGTGCAAAACAGCTTCACAGTGTACTACCCATCACAATAGAGTAATCACTGTGTTGGCGTTTATTTTTTGATACATTTACCACTTAATAAGTTGCAACACGATTAAGTTGTAACTGTAAAAATTTGTACCCCTACTTAAGATGGGGAAAAACCTGCATTTGCCGAGTTTTGGAAAAACTCTATAATGGAAGCATATTTCTGATTACATTTTTGATCTAGACATGTACATTTTAAACAAATGAGTCAGGCATTAGCCAATGGCTTTTGCTTTAAGTTTGTTAAACATAAATTCATTGCATGGCATGAAAGCAAAATGGGATTAAAATACATTTTTTTACGAGGAGAAAAATAAAACTGCATTGAATGAATATGACACTACTTTTTTGTCATGTCGTCTGCTTCATTTTGAACACTTTAAAGAGGAGTGATGGCATGAAATTCAAAAAACTTCGATAGGCACCTACTTTTATGGACGTATTCCTACACATTTAATGAAAATTATGATAAAGAAATTAAAACCTGAGTTACTTAAAAGTACAACATGTGGAATGAGTAATAAATGTTTCAGTATCAATCAACCACCATTATGTTTTGTAACACAAAAATTTTACCACATTCAAATCAGGTATAAAACGAGACTTTTTCTACCAATAAGTTACTGCTCAAAGACAAAAAAATATTTATACACATATTAAAACTTAAATAAAAGGGGTATGAGAAACATTAAAATCAAATTTCAGATAAATTTTTTTATCTTTTTTTAGACCCAAATTTTAGACGACCCAAAGGGGCCCCCTTTTTGGGTTTTCAATAAAAAAAAATGGTTAACTTTTCCCAATTTAAAAAATAAAGGATTAAAAGAAGGACAAAACTGTTTTTGCACTATTTTAATTTTTTTGAAATACATTAGAAATCCGACTCAAAAAAAAGGGTGTAGAAATATTATAACACCAAAAAAAACTTTTTTTCGCAAATTCAAAACAACAAAAAATGGTTTTATTTCCCTAGGGTTAAAAGAAAAAAATGGGCCAAAAAAAGTTTGGGATGCAGTTATGAAAAATTTAAAACCCTTTTTCTGTTTGGGTTTTCTACAAAAACATTTTAAAAGCTAAGGTTGCTTATTAGAAAAGTTGCCAATTGATTTAATTTAAAACAGCTGTAAAATTGTTAATCAAAATCATCCAAAAAAATAAGATAAGAATGTGTTGTCAATAAAATTTGTAATTATTCATAATGAAAAAAAAGATATCAAAATTTTAAAACATTCACTCATGTAGAACTATTCTCCTCCAAAAAAATGGAGAAATGAATTACAATTTATATTAACCAAGGGGGCTATATATGAATACAAAATACTAGTATATTGCTATTGTTCTGCCCCTTTGGTACACTATTTTACATGTGTCTGTTTCACATACAGCTTTGTACATCAGTTATTTATTTTCAAGGAGACGACACCCACAAACATACACCCTTGTGAACATTATTACACAGCATTTTTATCGGAAAATAATTATATCATCACACAGGAATTATGCTTTGTGTACTCTCATGAGCTGTTTACACATTTTTAGGATTATTAACACATCTATCCATTATATTATGTGGATTTATATAATTTTTCTGCTGAGCTATAAATTATAATTCTGGAAAAAAGTAGTCCGGCATTAAACAGTATTTTCCATTTATCCAACTAACTTAGTCAAAGCTGTTTACAAGTATTAAGATCATATTTTGTAATTTTGGATACAATTTCTGCCTACTTGTTATTTAGTAAAAGACAGTCCGCATTACACGATTAAAAGTCTGTCTTTAAAAACAAGATAAAGTTACATAAAACAAAAGTAATTGTTAAGAAAGAACTATTTTTTTTTTCCACAACAAAACGATTACACAACCTTGTAAAAATTCACGACTTGACCCAGATCAACACTTTTAAGTAAAAACTTGCCTTTTGAATCACTTTTTATTGCTTCTTGTACAAGTTCAACTTTTGTTTTTATAACACAGCTTAATCAAAACACTTGAACACAAAAAGGGGAATGAAGTTTTAGTACTCTTGGATTTACGATATCGGGCGTTAAAGGGCGTGCTTTCCTTGTCAAGATCTAATTGGCCTACGCTTCTCCCGGTTTATCGTTCAAACTGAAGGTCAATTTATACAGAAGACCATCCTCGGGTTGCGTGGGGCTTAACATTGGAAACTGTCAAACGACTGTAGAAAATTCGGAAAGTTTAAAAGTTACAAAATATAGTCTAAAATTGCCTTAAAAAGGCTTGAAAATAAACTAATAAAGAGATTTAGTGCCATGCAGATTCATAAGATTAGTTTCCGATAACTAATACTCTTGGATTAACTCAATAGTCAGAATATAGGATTCTGCTCCTAACATGTTTCAAGCAAATTATAGGTCGCCAACTTCTTGGTTTATCATCAAACTGTATATCAAAAAGTCCCTTCCTTCATTTTTCCTTCGATTTATTCCCCGGTGTACTAAATCAAATTGACTTGATGAAAAAAAACAAAACAAAACAAAAAAAATATAAAAGCAAAAATTTGCCATCAACCACCAAAATTCACCATGTCAAAAGGCAAATGACTCACAGGCCCAATAATGGAAAAAAAAATTCCTATTTTTTTTAAAAAGTATTACATTAGAAAATCAAAGTTGTTTTGTCAAAAGTTAGAAAAGGCCACCACTTTAGAACGATCAGCAGTGGAAAGCACTGATGGACCTTATTTTGACAAATGAATGCCACTGTGAGCAAACACTTTCATTGACAAAATTACCAAATCCAGTTTCCATTTTATTATATTAAACTTGAGTTTTGAAGACCCAGTCTGTAAAAAAAAAAAATATTTCAACTAATGCCATTGGGACCATATTAAAACTCTTTCCCTGTGAAATCAACCAATCAGAGATTTACAAAACTTTGACTGGAAATTCTGCCTGCCAGAGGCAAGCACTTTGCCCTAAAAAGGACTTTGGTCTTCAAAAAAACTAAAGTTTAACAACATGCAACATTGACCTTTCAAATTAAAAAAAAAAACCACAACTTTGATTTTGAATGAGAAAATATGAAATAATTGTTATTACAATCAACAATTTGAACCGAAAATTACACTATAGACTAAAATTTGGCCACTTCGCCCACTTTTCCAGCTTTTTTCAAGTGGAGGGAAGACCTCCTTAGTCTACCCCTTTTGCTGCATTTTTTCGTTTGTTTTTTGTTTTGTTTCAATTTCTTCCCAACAGTATTTCAGTCATTTTAGGCAGGTTGTTTCCTAACCATTTGGTTCCTAAGAGAGGTTTTACACCGTACAGAACTTACCTTTTTCGTGCTAAGCTTACCAAAAGCATTCTCCCGGGGATCCAACCCACGCCACAGAGAGCCTAAACTGCGATTAGAAGTCATCGACCTCTAACCCCTTCGACCACGGAGGCAGTATTATTTCAGGCTCAAGTGAACACCAGGGTAGAACCACCGACCTTCCTTAAGCTTGCTGGATGACTACCTGACATGAAAGAACCCAAAGTCTCCTTTTGGATTTAAACCTACAGCAGTGTGCGGCAAGTTATTTTAAGTTGGCGACCCTAATCTTGGGCCAAACAGGCCCCTTATAAAAACTAAGAACATAAATAAAGAACAATTAAAAAATTCAATTCCGGGAAGAATTATTTTTAATGATGTCATAGTGGGTGTGACATCAGCTATCCAAATTTGTTTAGAATAACTATGATGATGAGTCATCATTTAGCTTTGAAAAAAGGTGGTAAACTTCAGTATTTTTTTAAAAAAAACTAGTCATCATATGAGCAAGAATGAAAATTCCTGTAAATAATCGAAGAAAAAAGTTAAGGTATATCATCTGCTTATAATTAAGCTGGTCTCTGACTATATAACTTAGGCCAATTAAACAACCTACAGATTCCTGCAGTTTGTACTCATGTTAACTTTTACTCAAAAACTAACCATCTATTAATATAAAATAAAACTTTATAAAATGGCAGCAGCATTTGACCTTAATGAAATTATGGTTTCTTTATTCAAATGTGAAAATAAACAACAAGTAGTACATCTACCACAAAGTTGAGATTAAAAGAGAAGATATAATTAGCAGAATACACATTTACATCAGCACTTAATAATTGATATGAATTGATCAGAAATTGATGCCCTAGCATGCATAAATAAATATATAAATCAATGGCAGACAAAATATTATCTTGGAGTGCCTAAAGACCTAATCATATTGTAAAAGATAATGTTGACAAAATTACTTTTTTTATCTTAGATAGTATTTCGAGACCACTCAACATCAATCATAAAACTGTTATTGAGCTAGCTACAGAATATCCTTCTCACATAAAAGCCAAAGTCGCCTGCTGGATAGAAAGAGATGAGGGTCATGAGGTATGGAGTCCAAGACCTTAACCACTTGGCCCTATATATAAAGCAACAAAATAGCAAAGACTTTATTTAACTTATCGTTTAAGATAAAAAAAATCGTCCAATTTGCACAACATCCAGGAACATATACATGAATACAGTTATTCGGGGCTACTGGGGGTGATCTAGATGAAAGCCCTTGTAATGATCCGTCTAGTGATGATGATGACAGCAATAGTCACAATAAGGGGAACTATGTGAAAAAGAAAAAAAGACAATAGAAGGAAAGCATGGAAGATAAATATATTGTTTTTCACAATTAGTTTAACCAAAATCATAACTATTCATTATTACATGCATATAATCAACACTTGTAAACAAATATGGTGAAAATAGTTAACCCATTCAATAGTCAATGTATAAAATGTTAACCACACAAATATGTAATACTCATAATTATACAAAGCAATGCGCAATAGAGTGTTTGCAGGGAAGTTAGAACAAAATAGAGAACATGTATATTACACATAATGTGAATAAATTCCTGTCTAAAAAATACGAAGATTGTATACAATGTATGTGCTTATTTACACAGCGTACGGAAGAATGGTAGATTAAATCATGTGCCTTTCCGAGCCTGAAATAGTGCACAAATGGGAATTATAGGCCCCCTTTACCAACAAAGACCTTTACAGTATCGGTGTGACAACAACAAAATAAACAAGCAATGAATTTCGGGACAGTCAAATACTATTCTAAATAAAATAAAAAGAATAACTTTGTTATTGCAATTTTATTATTTCATTATTTTTAATAGAAATAAAGTCAAGTGAAATAGTTGATATGTTCGACTTTTAGCTTCCGCATTTCTACATCAATTTTGTGATATTATATGACAAAATACTTATTTCTCCCCTACAGATGCATGGCAAGTGTACAAAAGAAGGAGGCGATTTTAAACATCAGGCGGAAAGTTTATTGAGTGAAAGAAAGTTGCCAGATAAATTTGCACTGAACGCGATAAGATTTAAGTACGCAAATGTTTCCTCAATTATTTTTAAGATTGCGACAAAATATGCGTTTATATCAAGGAGAAGTTCGAAACGATTGCACATGTTTGAGCTGCTACAATTTATTCAAAGGATTCCTTGCCTTATGATAATGGCATGGTCTCTGCTGTCCTGATAACAGATACAACAGTTAAAATAAACGAGGAAAAATTTGTTATATATTAAAAACATTACTTGCAAGTCGATGGAACCGACCGGAACAAAGAAATAGAAATAATTGAATACAATTATCTGCCAATTTCTGAAGAAATTGAAAAACTTGAGAAATGTTTGAAAGAAAATGCTAAGTCATTGATGAATAACCATAGCAACCTTACAAGGGTGACAGCAAGTTGGTTCAGAACAGATAGAATTAATACAGAACACCTCTCATTAAGAAAGGAATTGTGTATTGCACTCTATGTCCACATTAAAGGATATATACCAGTGGGTGAGAAACACTTTCCTACCAAAATCAGTGCGTTGCCAGTGGTTGTCCGAGAGGGCATTTTTACACATTGTAAGGGTTCAAATGAGTATCATGCGAATGTAAAGATGGGTTGTGCAATCGGTGCAAAAATGTTTGATAAGCTTGGGGCATTCATAGAACTTGAAAATGATAATGATTTATATGGGCTCACGTGTGCACATGTTGTATTTGGTCATGAAAATTCAAGACTATACTGCAAAAAGGAGAATGTGTATTTGACGATGGTATAGTTGTTTGTCAACCTGCCGACTATACAAATTATAAACCTCTTGGCAAAACAGTGGCGGCTGTTTATAACAGTGAAGGAAATGGAATATCAGGAATGGAGTTTGCATTAATAAAAATATATCAGAAAAGATGGCCTACTGAAAGCACATTCCCCGATGACTCTGACTATTTGTCAGCAGGTACTTTTGGAAACAACTATTTGCATAGTATTTCCTTCATTTTAAATTTTTAAAAAGCTGATTTAGATTTTCTTTTCAAACTTTCATTTTATCAATGTCGTAAAAGAATGACAATCTGACCTTAGTATTTGACATAAAATATGTAGTCTTGATTTTCAAAGATAGAAATAGATATGGTATGCCTGAATTATGAGGTTTTGACCTGTATTAAAAACATTGTATTCCACCTGGTGTCTTTACATGTTGACCAAGAATGATCAGCACCAGATTGCAGGCATCAAACATTCTTATCTTTCCCAACATATTGTAGTTTATTGACTGTGGAATTCTTTAGACTATCAATGCCTAGTCGGAAAATTGGAAACCTGGAAGTCTGACTGCAAAATTTAAATGTTGTATTCTAGGTTTGGGTGGGCCTTTTCATTGACGGCAGTCGTAAGTGCAAGAACCATCGTATAACTAAAAAATATATGAAAAACAACTGTAGTTTCAGCTCATCTGAGTCACAGGACGATTCTATTTAATGGCCTTTGTCGTTTTTTTTAATAGTAGTCTTTGCAACTGACATAAAAATAAATTCGAACCAGCAAATCCCTATCGGTATCCTCTTTGTGAAATCTACTAAAACAAAACAATTTTTGCGCATGCACAAGTCAGTCTCTGCTGAAAACAAGTAGGCAACAATCACCAATTTAAAAAATGTTCATTTTTCTGATAAAAGGTGGTATGTTGAGTAAAAGAAGCATGGCAAGGAACACTAGAATGTTTTTATTATGTATTTCTAAGGAATTTGTCAAATATTCAATTACTGCAACTCCACAATCAGCTACACAAAATCGCGATGTTTCGCCGCACCCATCACCTAGGCATATTCTTTGCATCGTGACTAGGTTTTTTTTCTTCCGCTTCTAATGCTAGACTAAAATGAAATAAGTGAAATTGATACATTTACTGATTAAAAAATAAAGTTGTTGTGTTGTATATAACTGATACAAAAGTTTAACTGAAACCGTCAGTATTTTTCAAACATGACAGTAACCTGTACCGGTATTTTGTGTTTGTATCGAGAATATAATAAGTTTAATAACATGAATTTTTACATAACTTTGACACGTTGTAAATTATACATCTATAACCTTAGTTATTTAATCAGACATTTTATTGCAGGATTTGGACCAGATACGCCTTTTGTATTTACATCCGGAAATACTTTAAACACAAGACATATCCCGTCTGACTTTGTGTATAAATAAGGTTGTGAAAGCAAACTCACACAAGGGGTGTGTCGAGTAAATGGTTCATCAATTCGAACATTGAACTTTCAAGACAACATTCTAGATACTGAATTAGTTTTGCACGATCAGATCGAAATAATGAATGTACAAACACCATTTGCTGTTAATGGGGATTCAGGTGCACTTGTTTTTATAAAAGATGAAAACAACGAGCTTACTGCGTTTGGAATGTTTGAAGAGAAACTCCAAGGTACGAATACATATGTATATACGCCAATCAACGATGTCCTTAACGAAATAAGCCGGATTCGTAGAGACAGTGCAGATTAAAAAGATTTCTACCATCTGATTTGCGAATAAAGGATCCGGGTTTATACGCTCAGTTGCATGACACAGTAATGTCAATTTCCATGTCGCAACTGCATGGACGATTAGAATCTCTTGATCAAGATTTTGCTCAAGACTTAGCAAAACATTAACTAGAAATATCAAATAAACATTTAAAAAGGACTCTGGAAATCGGTTATCAAAAAAAGATTCAAAGAGTAGACCTTAAGAATCAAAATGAAGAATTGAAAAAGCAAGGTGACGAGCACATAAAACAGAGCCAGGAAATTAAGGAACGTCAAGAAAGACAAGAAAAGCACAGCGAAGAACTTAAAGAGGAACTAAGAAGGCAAGGTGATGAGCATGTAAAACAAAGCCAGGAAATAAAAGAACGACAGGAAAAGCAAGGCAGAAAACTTAAAAAAAACAAAGAGAAGTACTTACGAATCAGCAAGGTGACAAGCACTTAAAACAGAGCCAGGAAATTAAGGAATGTCATGAAAGACAAGATAAGCAAAGCCAAGACCTTAAAGAGGAACTTAGAAGGCAAGGTGATGAGCATGTTAAAAACAAAGTCAGGGAATAAAAGAACGACACGAAAGGCAATGCAAAGAACTGAAAAAACAAAAAGAAGTACTTAAGAATCAGAAATAAGAATTGAAAAAGCTAGGTGACGAGCACATAACACAGAGCCAGGAAATAGGTCAAGAAAGATAACGCAAAGAACTAAAAGATGAATTAAAAAGGCAAGTTGGCGAGCATATTAAACAGAGTTAAGAAATGAAAGATCAAATGGCACAACTTTTGATGTTATTAACTCAACAAAAATCGTAATACAGTGTATATATGCACTTTTAATAAATAGTTTCAATACAAAATTCGTAAGTTTTAATTTAAATGGAAACGTTAAAGTTGTTTAGTAATATGCTATATGAATAGAATTTATTTAAAGGGTAAAACGTCAAGTTACAACTCAATAGTTATAAAAACCACATTATGACTACAACCGTTCAGCTTTTACAAGATGGATACTTGATTTACTGTTTATAGACATGTATAATGTTATAGTGCCTATACTTAAAGAGAAATAATTGAAAGGTTGATCTCCGGTCAAAAACTTTGTCACACGAGCTAAAAATAGAATCTTGTAAACACTAGTGGCTGTAGTTTTGATCAAAATAATCTGGAAATCGGTCAGGAAGATTGTTTTGATGATGTCAGGGTCAAATTCGAATATTGGTCATCAGCTGTCACAAACTTGGTCACAGGAGCTAAAAATAGAAAAACCTTGTTACACTAGTTGCTGCAGTTTTGATCAAAATATTCTGGAAATTGTTCAGGAAGGTTGTTTTGATGATATCTGGGTGAAGTTCGAATATGGGTCATCTGCGGTCAAAATCTAGGTCACAGGAGCTAAAAATAGAAAAATCTTGTTAACACTACAGTGCCAAATATTCTGGAAATGGGTCTGGAACGTTGATTTTAATGATTGCTAGGTCAAGTTTGAATATGGGTCATCTCAGGTCAAAAAGTAGGTCACAGGAGCTAAAAATAGAAAAATCTTGTTAACACTCTAGTGGCTGCAGTGTTAATCCAAATATCCTTGAAATTAGTCAGGAAAGTTGTTTTGATGATTTCTAGGTCAAGTTCGTATATGGATCATCTCTGGTCAAAAACTAAGTCACAGGAGCTAAAAATAGAACAATCTTGTTAACACTTTAGTGGCTCTAGTTTTGATCCAAATATCCTGGAAATTGGTATGCATGTTTCTTTTAAATTATTCTAGGTCAAGTTCGAATATGGGTCACCTGGGATCAAGATCTTGGTCACACTGTCCAAATATTGAAAAACCTTTTCAACACTCTAGAGGTCACATTTGTGACTCATTTGTCATCAAACTTGGTCAGGATGGTTGTCGAAGTAATTGCTCGGATGAGATCGATTGGTCAGGTGAGTGATCTAGGGCCATCTTGGCCCTCTTGTTATTTCTTACCTCAGACTGAAAATATTTAGATAATTTACCTTGCAAAAAATAACAGACGAGTACATGTATACTGACCCACAGTTTTCATATTTGGCATGGAGGTTGATTAAGACAATTAGGTGACCCCTGTTTTATGAAGTCACTGGGCCGAAGGTCGAAAAGTTTGTCCGCTCAATTGCTTAAGATTTCTCTGGTCATCGGTCTTCATATTTTGTATTAAGGTTGGTTATGACTAGTAGATGACCCCTATTGATTTTGGGTAAATATGTCAAAGGTCAAGACTACAGGGGCTTTTACTACAATAAGCACGCTGCTCAAATGCTTAAGAATGCCTGTCTAAAGTGTATTGGTTTTGACATTTTCACATTTGAAGCATATAATTAGGTTCTCATATATTCAACATAAAACACCCCTATGCCAAACCGCATTAATTGGGGTATTCAAGTATTGCAGTTGCAGTTTCAGTTTTGAGGTTAGTATGTCAAAGGTAAAGTTCACTTTTATCTTTGCCACTGAAAACATGTAGAATAAATTACTTAAAAATGCACCGACGTACTACCCTCAGGTTTGTCAGGGACATTGTCCTTAAGCTCTAATCACCACTATTGATTTTGACAAAGCGGTATGCGGGGGAGGGGGTATTCACACCATGACATTGGGTGTTCTAGTTAGAACTTAATCATTTAGAGTAAGACCAAGTGTTATAAAAATCAGTATTAAGTGTACTTCCAAGTTTGGCGAAGCCTTAACCATGGGTCTAAAGGGCAATTTGAAATTATGTTTTTAAAGTTCTAGATAGAAACTTGTAGAAAGTTCTATCTTAATTAACTCACCCATTTATTTAGTTTAAACTGAGTACATATCTAATTACTCACAGCTTATAGTTGATTTGAACCTACATTCAAATAGAATTTAATTTGAATGTCATATAAATTTTGTCTATATAAATATAATTTGATTTTTAGCGAATGTTTCTTTGTATTTAGTAACTGATGGCTGTCCATCAATTATCTCCATTTTTAGCTCGATTATTTGCAGAATAATCGAGCTAATGCAGTCACCAATCTGTCGGCGTCGGCCTGTGGTTAAGTTTTTGCGCGTAAGCTGGTTTCTCCAAAACTACTGAAGGGAATGGATTGAAACTTCACACACTTGTTCTCTGTGAATTTCATACATGATTTTTTTTTATTTATTTATAAACAAAACTCATGGCCCTTAAGGGCATAAGAGTGAACAATCAACAAAACAAAAAAATAATAATACAAACATGGCATGAAGTAAATAAGTAAATAAGGAAGATGACTTATTGAAATTTCAGCATTATAGCTTTGACAAAAATGGCTAGATTAAATAAAGTACAAATGTATTTCTGTTGTCGCTACACATTAGAGCCTGAAAATTTAAAATACTAGGAAACCTTGAATAATAGTTACTGATATACCTGTGTCTTTCATGATTAAAATAAGTACATTTAAAAATATAATGAAATTCATCACCTATTTCTTGCTGATTACAAAGTGAGCATGTTCTATTTTCTCTTTCAATAACAAAATAGCGACCTTTCTCTATAGGAATATTAGAATTGATCTGATAAGTTCCATAACTCTGATTTGCTTTTTTGCATAATTATGTAACCGCCTCCGTGGTCGAGGGGTTAGAGTCAATGGCTTCTAATCCAGTTACCTCTCTGGCTTGGGTTCGATCCCCGGGAGATGCTTTGGTAGTTTAGCGCAGAGGAATGAAGTCTAGTACTGGTGTAATTCTCCAAGAACGATGGTAAGGAAACTACCCGACTATATGCCTGAAATACTGTTGGGAAAAGGCATAATATTAACAAACAAATAAAGCATAATTATGTCCTTTTTTCGACTTAGAAATTCTTGGTTAAGTTTTTGCGTGTAAGTCGGTATCTCCATAACTACTGAAGGGAATGGATTGAAACTTCACGCACTTTCTTTGTAATTATCTTACATGATTGGCATAAGTCCCATAACTCTTATTTGCTTTTTTTGCATAATAATGCCCCTTTTTCGAATTAAAAATTCTTTGTTCAGTTTTTACGTGTAGGCTGGTACCTCCATAACTACTGAAGGGATTGGATTGAAACTTCACACACTTGTTCTCTGTAATTATCAAACATGATTGGCTCAAGTCCCAGAACTCTGATTTGCTCTTTGCATAATTATGCCCCTTTTTCGAATTAAAAATTCTTTGTTAAGTTTTTACGTGTAAGCTGGTATCTCAATAACTACTGAAGGGATCTGATTGAAACTTTTCACTGGTTCTCTGTGATTATCTTACATGATTGGCACAAGTTTCATAACTCTTAATTTGTTTTTTTTTTTCATATTTTTGCCCCCTTTTCGACTTAGAAATTCTTGGTAAAGGTTTTGCTTGTAAGCTGGTATCTCCATAACTACTGAAGGGTTTGTGCCTTTTTTGGGATAATTTTATGCATTCATAATAATAAAGCAGTGATTTACTCGATGAAACATCTTAATAACAAGCCTTTGTACCTTTTAGGACAATTTTATGTATTCATATAGGTAAGCATTATTATACTCGATGAAACACCTTTGTGAAAACTTTTTGAATAGTCGAGCGTTACTGTCCTCCGACAGTTCTTGTTTTGTCTACATCTTAACAAACGGATATTTTAACCTAACTTGCGCAAAAATTAACACCATTAGACCATGTTTCTTGCAACCACATGAGGCATATTTTGCATACATGTTACTCAACATGTAGACATTTTGTACTTTCGACGACAAATGAGTGTACAATCGATGTACTGGAATAAACTAAATCCACGACTTTCAGCATTAAATTGCTTTTATGTTTAGATAGTTAATTTCTAAGCGTAGGATAAACCGAAATAGCGTATCCGTTTTGTGTATTCTTACTACTTATTCTAAGTTTGACGGAAAGAGCCGAGGAGATGCGATTAAGCAGATTGACGGAAATAGCCGATATATATTGCCTTTGTTCGCAGGTGCAATTCGTTTAATTATTCCGTAATTTAAGCAAAACTTCCACGGATTTGATTCTCATTTATAGATACCTACTCTGACCTTTTATTTGATTAACAATAGATTTAACCACAATCGTTGACATGTGCTCTTTTGTTAACAAATAGGTTGTGATGAAATTGTTATATCTACTTATCTGATAATAAGAATTCGATAGGTCAGAGATCTCTGCATTGGATAACAGAAAATGATTACAAAACCGACATGTTGAATAATGTATGACTTTGACCTTAAACGACATTGACCTTTAATTACAAATTATTATGTGTTGGTGTTCAATCGCAAATGATCCGTATGATAAGAACAGAAAATAGGTTGCAATTTAAATTGTACTCGAACAAGTGCCGAAAAAATCCAAAGATACCGTTAAATATTATTTTGCAATCGACAACGCTTCTTGCTGCTGTGCTGTCATTCTATGAACACGAGGTTGCGCACTTCCCTAAGTTCAATGTTTTATCTTTCCCCATAGATAATAATTATTAAAGTCCTTCTTCTATGAACAACATTTTAGAACACAACAACAACATCTGGCTTGTAACAAAATTATATTATATAGGTCATGCTTAGCGGCAGATTATACTAAAATTAATACAGTTTTAAATAATTTATTCCATATACAGATATAGGTACAATATAATCATGATTTTAAAGTTCGTTGTATGGTTAAAAGAACAAGATGTTCTTTTTATTTCACCTGTATGGTTAAGAATAATTGTATAGAATACAATGAAAGAACACGATAATCCATTTGCATAATTTGGCAGCTCATGCCCTAAGTATAGGTTAGAGTGCATATTGGGTGTTCTTCGTAAATAAGAAAGCTAAAAAGGAGCGGAGCTTGCGAAGCGACTGTAACTTTCTTATTTACGAAGAACATCCAATATGCACTCTAACCGGCTTAGTGCTCCGCCCACTTGCGTTTTATAATATAAAACGTCCAGTTTATATAAAATCTGTTCTATTAAGATTTGAAACCTGAAAATTTGCAAATTTCTTGTCGGTGATTGCAAATTCCACAAGGCGAACCCGATAATAAGATCAATTTGATTTAGAACCCAGTTGGCCTTAATATAGGCGTTTCACAGTATGTTCATATATGTTTATTACTTTTAAATGATTTTCATGTGGCGAGAGGCTCGGTTTATGACGTAAACCCGGATGTTCAAGAAAAAATACAAAAATGAAACATTTTACAAATACAAACACATTTATGTCAACATTTCAATTTGTTGTATCTTTGCCTGAAGAAGTTTTCTCTGTTTGATAATTTTCAAGAATAACAACTACACTTTGAAATTGAAATGGCCATTTAATAATAAATGACGGAAAAACATATAATACAATGTTGATATGAAAGTTATCAAACTAACATAAAATTTTGAAATGGCCATTTAATAATAAATGACATATAAACATATAAAACAATGCTGATATGAAAGTTATAATATAACATAAAATTGTATACAAAGCAAGCTAACATTTCTGAAAAATGTATATAAAATTATATACACACATATCCCGAAAAATTATCAAAGGTTGGGTTCTAAGAATATTGCCCAACCTAAGAATATTGCCGAAAACTGTGGTATGAAATTAATATACACACATATCTTGAAGTGAAAAGAAAAATCATTTGTATATAAAATTATAAACAAACACAAAACCTTATTGATGTTTATAAGCTTGTCAAAAATTGAATACTGAATGTGGGTGGGATGGTGGGTTATTGAAAATTGTTATGAATTATTTCTTCTTCTAAAATGGCGGACTTAATCAGCATCAATTATCACATTGTACTTACTCATAACGATAACCTTAGTGTACTTACTAGTACGACTTTTTCGAACCCAATATATTTCGACCTATGACTAAAGACCTAATGAAACCCACCATCACGATTGTAAGTAACCATAAAAACATTTATTTTGCAATAAATTAAGTTTTATGTCAACATTTCAATTTGTTGTATCTTTGCCTGAAGAAGTTTTCTCTGTTTGATAATTTTCAAGAATAACAATTACACTTTGAAATTGAAATGGCCATTTAATAATAAAGGACGGAAAAACATATAATACAATGTTGATATGAAAGTTATCAAACTAACATAAAATTGTGAAATGGCCATTTAATAATAAATGACATATAAACATATAAAACAATGCTGATATGAAAGTTATAATATAACATAAAATTGTATACAAAGCAAGCAAACATTTCTGAAAAATGTATATAAAATTATATACACACATATCCCGAAAAATTATCAAAGGTTGGGTTCTAAGAATATTGCCACAAATTGTGTAAAACACAATTCCCCCAACCAAAACTTCTTTAATGAAATTGACTAGTCATGTAAAAGGGGACAAACAAAATCAATTATCACATTGTACTTACTCATAACGATAACCTTAGTGTACTTACTAGTACGACTTTTTCGAACCCAATATATTTCGACCTATGACTAAAGACCTAATGAAACCCACCATCAAGCTTGTAAGTAACCATAAAAACATTTATTTTGCAATAAATTAAGTTTTATAATTGGTCCGAATAATGGCATAAACTGAAGCTTGTTATATGGACGTCAATCCTGTCAACTTTAGGCAGTATGTGGTCGGCCTACTGTACATTCACCTAACATGGTAATAAACAATGGACAAATAAAATGGTCATGTCTGAAAATGTCATGACTATTTTGAAATATGTAGGGTTTATATCTTCATTAAAATGATAAGATAAAATTTCACCATGTAACTTGTTCTTGATGTAATTGCCAGTCATTTGTTTTCTGACATTCAATAATAATGATGTGAGGGTGTGTAATAAGCGCCCTTCTCTCGCTCACGACAGTGCTTGTTGGCGCAATGGACACGCCACCAAGAAGCACATGTGATCCTTCTTTAAGCAACGGCACTATTTTTGACTTTGCTATTAATAATGTTCACGGGAATGAATCTATTGATCTGACGTCTCTACGTGGGAAAGTAACGTTGATTGTCAACGTGGCTACCTACTGAGGGTACGTTTTTCAGTACCATGGACTGAATGCACTACAGTCTACCCATGGCGCTGAAGGTTTCCAGGCTCTTGGTGTACCTTGTAACCAGTTTAACATGGTAAGTCATTCATGTTATTCGATTTTTTTTATTTTCTTTCATTGAATTAAGTCTGATAATTATTATATTAGATAAGACCTGTTTTAAAGTTCTTTCTAAACATCCCCCATTTTTCTCCAACTTTGTCCCATGGTAAAAGTATAATAGTACTATATTACTCATGATATGTATTACTATGCCATTAAATTTGTTCTTCTATTTGCAGCAAGAGCCATCATGGAACGGCGTGGAGCTGATGAATGGACTGAAATACGTCCGTCCCGGCAACGGGTTCGTTCCAAACTTTCCACTCACACAGAAAGTTGATATTAATGGATTTAATGAACACAAGATGTTCACATATCTTAAGGTATTTTGTCATAACTAATCATCTACATCTTTTAATAAAGTTATTATAATTAATACTATTATTTTCACCATTATTATTAGGTTATATTATTGAAAGAGTGTTGTAGTTACATGTATCTGCATCAACTTGGCCCAACATAACTAATGTATAGTTTACAAATGTTTTGGAAGTATGTGTTCAAACAGGCCATTTTGTTAATAGAGCCGGATGCAAAACAAGATGTGTATCCGTGAAGTTTAGTTATTTGTTAACTTACCACCTTTTCTAATTGTTTCATAACAGTGTATTTTTTGGAAAACTACTTTCAGTCTCTTTGTCCGACGGTGACCCGTAAAATGTACACGCCAATCCTGTACAGCCCTGTCTACACTGAGGATGTCCGGTGGAACTATGAAAAATTTCTGATTGGTCCAGACGGCAGACCTATTTATAGATATGCGTCATCAGTTGATCCTTCAAATGATGTTCAGCTTCTTGCTGATATTAAAGCAGAAGTAGCAAAACTCAAGTCTTCGGGATCTTCAGCGGGAAACGGTGCGTCTGCTGCGGGAGTTGTAGGATAAACGCTTCGGAAATATAGTGCTATATTTTTATGTCGAAAATAATGATATTATGTATTATTTAATTTTTGTAATTATGTTTTGAATTGTTTTATTTTAGTTTTCATGATTTGTCTTTCTTAAAAAGGATCTTCCTGTAGATTGACATTGACCTGTTTGACGGATACAAGTTCTTGTGCATTCAACTTGTATCTTGATACAATAACTAAAATAAACACTTAAATATTGCAGATGATTTTTGTTGTTGTATAAACAAAGAAGTTTTTTTGATTTCCATTCAAAATGCTACATCATATTTATTTATTCCCAAAAACTAAAAGAAAAAGATCGTTCAAGTGATTGGACCATGAGTAACTTTTTTTATAATTTATTTGAGTACACCACTGAGATTTATAAAAAAAATATTTCTTGTGCATTATGAACATTCATAACAGGCAAAAGTTCATGTACATTTTGTTTGGAACGACTTAAACTATAGTGAGATTTCAGGCTATATTAAAGGTGAAAAGAAAGAAATATCTCAAATTTAGACAATCAAAATAAACAACATTTTCTAAGTTTCTAAGCCCACTGCCTTTAATAATATCCCTTTCATTTTTCTTGTGGGCATTACCGGTACCGAAGGAGTTGAAATTGAGTGGGTCAATGCTTTGACTTTCTCGTGAATCAATCTAGAAGTTTGCATCGATTGTTGTTACACATCTTAAAACGTTACACGATTGTGAAACATTTTCTTTTTATCTCACAAAGTGCTCAGAGATGAGCTTTTGTGATGGTAAATGTGATAATTCGTCCGTCGCTTGTTGTCCGTCGTTATCCAAATTAAAAATAAGCAATTGTAAGCATTTGAAATAGAAATGTTTCTCAATTAAAAAATCACCCAAACAGAATTATGTTTTATAAAAAA
>NW_026851792.1:0-73257 GCF_026571515.1 Ruditapes philippinarum | reverse complement strand
TTGGAAATATGTTAATGAAGCGCATATTGTTTCATAACAATAAGGTGATAAAAAGTAACAATTCGCTATTTTCTAAATTTCTATAAATCGAAGAAACTATGTAGTATCCCAGTTTGGTGCTTATAGATTGTATCTTCAATATGTTATGCTTTATTTTATCAAGCATTATCCGCTAAATAAATGTAATATTATCTTACTTGAAAAATAGATTATCTTTTACAAAATTGATGAAGAAAACAACTGATTGTATTGCATCTTCCGAAACAGCATGAACACGTTTAAAATCAATATGTAAAACATTTATAAGACAAAGCGAAATTAACAAGCCCTTTATCTTTACGGTATATACGTTGTCAATTTTTCAAGAAATAAGTAATAGATAGTGCATCGAAACATGAGGCCATCTGATTTGTACGAGGGGGCGTAGCCCCCGACTATTAATCAGATTGTCATAGTCAAAAATGAGAACACGATCCCTGTTGTCACAATATGACGCCCCAGAACAAAAGTAAGCAATGAACGAGCATCTGAATATGATATTTCTCTCGCGTTCCATTTCTCTGCCTAGACTTATTGTGACAATAAGTCAACCCCAGCAAAAATGAGCCAATCAATGGGTAACTCAAACCTGCACTCCAGTTAACGCACTGTGGATGTATATGTATACGATTAAACTGTGACACATTTCGACAAAGAAATCCCCAAACTATGATACAAATACACTTTGTATCATAGATTGGGGACCTTGCTGTTGAAAATGTGCCAGATTTAAATCGTATAGATATAATGCACATTGCGTTAACTAGAGTGCATGTATTGGTTACCCGAACTCCAGAGCATGCCCATTGATTGACTCATTTTGTCAGGGGTTTACGTATTGTGACGATAGAGAAGGTGATGCCGATAGAACTACTATATTCAGATGCTCGTTCATTGGCTATCTTTTCTGCTAGGGTTTCCTATTGTGACAACAAGGAACGTGTTTTTAGTTTTGTCCATGATTTAAAAAAGACAGCGCATCAAAACAGGAGGCGATCTGATTTATACTCGGGGCAACGCCTCCTCGCACAAATCAGATAGCCTCGAGTTTAGATGCTCTTTCTATTACTTAAGTTTTAAGTTTCTAAGTTTTAATAATATATTTGCACGTAGCATAAATTTCCATTTTGTCAGGTCAGTAAAGTGGAAAATTATGCATAATCAATAGGCAAAAATGTTTTTTCTTTATGTTTGTTTTATTAATATATAGGTATCATTTAAAACTGATAGCGTTGGTAAATTGCATTCGATAGGAAACCTAGCAACGACAAAACAAAGATAATCAATGTCTTCATCAACATACATATTTTGTCTTTCCAATGCTTGCAGTAATCACTCTGTTTTGCAATTTTGATTTCCTGGGGAAATCGGTGAAAGAAATGTAGAAAAAAAAAATAATTGAATATTGTAAATAGCTACTTCTTATTTTAGTGATTGTCATGGTAGGTTGCTTTTTTTTAATAAAAGGAAATTCAAACATGAAAATAGCCGCCGCTCACAGTTGGCATCGTCTGAACAGATTTTTATTATAATGTGAAAGGAAAGTCAAAGAAAAAATTAAGCATTGCAGACAGATGTCATTGTCTGGGCAAACAATTTTAAAGAATCAATCTGCTCTGTAATTTATTGGGATGAGTGATCTATTTCTATTCAACAAAATATATGTGAGGTATATAAATTATGGTATAATTATAGTTTGAAGACCTTTTTCATTGAAAATGTGCTCAAGTTAAATCATAAACCCATAAATGCTAATTGCGTTAACTGGAGTTCATGTTTTAGTCACCATTTCATTCTATTACGCAAACAAGTGAAAATTATAAAATTAGAAAAGAACTATAGTTACACAGTCGATACCTTAGTTGTTAATTTACTAAGCGGAAACTCGAATATTGTTAACTTTCGATGAATTAAAATATCTAAAGTTGTCAAAAAGGGGAACTGAATGCAAAATATTTCAGTAAGGAAGGTCATAATTCCGCAATAAATGTTTGTTTTTGTTAGAAATACAGTAAAACATGTATTAAGCGACCGCGCAAGGGAAACACCCAAAACGGTCTTTTGCAACTTAATTCTTTTATGAATGTTGAATAATTACTATGCTCCGATAATCTATATGGATGCCAATTTAAAAAATATCTTTCTGATATTTGACAAAACAGTTTTGATCCATAACGTACATTTTTGACATTTTTTCCTGAATATTTAACTTCTCCGTTGTTTTTCCTTGTCTCCAACACAAAAACCCCATTAGATGTTTTCTGTTGTGCATTTTGTCATTTGAAATAAACAAACTACATTTGATTGCTACGATTAATTTAATAGCTGATCAAGTTCAAGGTCAATTCAATGCAATCTAAATGTCAACAAGCGAAGCGTATACACCATCTCAGTAGGGGCATAGCATTGCATTGTTTATTCGATATTATTGGATAATACACGTCACGCGTATACTTAACTTTATTTGCATACGCTAAAACGGTTTGGGAAAAAGAGTATTTCACATATTTATTTGTTGCGTTTTGATTGTTGACAGTACGAGGCGGCGTTTTCTAATAACACAATTAGTTGACAGGTAAAAGTGGTCGTTTAATGAAAAGATTGATCTTAATAAGGTTACTCATTAGCGCTCACTGGTTGCGTTGGGCAAAAGTCGCTTAATACATTAAAGATATAGAGAGAAAATGAAAGGGAGGGGGGATTTAAAGTGGTCGTTTAAGACAAAAGTCGCTTAATACACGTGGTCGCATGGGCAAGTTAGACTGTAGCTGATCAATTTCGTAACATAAAATACGATGAGTATGTTATAATGATTTCAATACATTAAGACAAGACGTGGGTTGTATATTTACCTAACTTGACAAAAAGGTAGCCATTTTAATTATCGTTGTCAAAGTTCTTCTATAAATAAATATATCTGCAACAATCGTTGAAAAAATAGGGTCATTGTAGATTATGCAGCTAAGGGAGAGAAACAATACATGTTTTGGTAGCAAGTTTCAATTGAGTAACCTCCCATAGCGTAACAATTACACAATTGCCATTACACAGATTAAACTGTACATAGCTTTTGTATTCACCTTTTGTACCTTTTTATCTTATCTTTAGATCTGTAGAATGAGGTATTATTAAACTTCATATATAATAAAGTGTTCAATTCTAGGTCAATGGACGTGTCTTGTTTCTTGCTTGAAACAGCTCTCACGCTGTCTTAACAACTCGGCCAATTCCAAGGTTCATCTCAAGGAATTATTCTTAAAAGATTCAACACAAATTGCTTGTTTTTCTGTTTGATGAACAAAAAAGGCTAGTTATCTAAAAGCAAAATCTATAGAAAAAAAATGATTTTAAATACAATTACACCGATGTTTCAATATAAACCGACAAAGTTAATTGTATGAAACGGAAGGGCTGACCGCGTCAATATGTTTTGTGAGTCATGTTTAAAAGGTATATTATCGTCTTTAATGAAATATATTATCTTTAAATATGTAATTACAAGAACGAATACATGGGTATTTAGTTTTAAATTCATGGTTTATGATTTTTATTTGAAACGGTTCTTATGTTTTGAACAAAACTGATTTGACAGAAAAGGATTGATTGTATTATTTTTTCCCTGGAATCTGTTGTAAAAATATATATCCCCGTATATAGTTACAGCAAGAACATTCACATTAGTCTTATCTTGATTGTTACTATGGTAAACCTGAGAAATTGATACATAACAAAGGACGGAACGCATTACAGTACACTGACATAACTCTATGAAAAGAATTCAACTTAAGGGATATATATCTGACAATGTTAGTAATGTTTGGTATCGCTTGATATATATCTGATGTTTAAATCATATTTCTCTGAATGACTAAACAATGTCCATTGTATATGTTTACAAAATCATCAAATGTATTTGTTTATCCATTTGTTGTTTCATACTATTTCTATTTAAAATTTAAGTACATCATTAAAGATCAAATTTGATTTTAGTTGCTCGATGTTTTTAGTTATAAGATATACTTTCAAATAAGTTTGGTATACATTATTTTAAGTTCCGTTACAGGATCGTTCACATAAAAGGGAACACCACAGAGGTTTTATGACATGACGGGACTGGAAATATTTTTTTAAGATGTTTACTTCATTTGTTGTAGATCTATACTATAATCTTATGTGCAAAATTTCAGATCATCAGCTCGCTCCGTTTTTCCAGAATAATTATTATAATAGTAGAAAATGACCCAAAACTAAAAAGCGTTCAAACGCTTTTCACTCAAATCGGACCGATAATAACACAAACATATGCTTTTCAATGTATTTTTTGTATATTTTTTCGTTATATTTTATTTATATTTCCATTTTAAGTTATCATGTTTATCGACGTGAAAAATTTAAATTTTATAAGTTTATAGGCTTATAAACCTCAGTGTAATTCCTTTAACGGCATTCCATATATGAAAAGAGGCAATTTGCCGGTTTCGTCAGGAACCATACGGTATTATCCTCCCAAAGGCTTGCAGTCGCTGAAAGTAAAAATAAATTGCAATGTTCAATTAAGCAGGCAAAACATAAATTGAGGTATTTTTATTACATGTACTAGTTTGGTTATCCTTTCATTGGTTCAGTGGCATTGAAAGCCAAAAAGGAAATGACGGTAAACTAATGGCTTCACCTCATTATATTTACCTCTTATGATTGTAACCAATTTGTTAATAAAATAAAATAAATTTGTTTTATAATCGAAAACAAATATTTTGATATATATGACAGATATATTAGATAAGCAAAATCTACATACGTGATACAAAACTCCACTTGAATACAGCCCACACGTGTACCTTGCTCTTGTAATTTTACTGTAAGGTCGAAGGTACCTCTGAGTTCTATCGGAAGGGGTTTGGGAATAATAATTGGTACTGACGGTATTTTGTACTCGTTCTATAAAATAAATCTTTATTCAATCAATGCACAAGATTACATCAATGTATAAAAGTGAAATGAAGTGCAAAAATCTGGCAATCGGATACAATGTATCAATCAAAAAAAAATTCGGCAGAGGTAAGTTAAACGTCATACGTTTATATACAGGAAAACATACAAATAAAGCATACGGGAAGAACGAAAGCACCACCAGAGAATATAAACCATTATATGTCGGCATTATTCTAATATACCACAGTTAACAATTCAATACTGACAATTGCCTTTAGCACATGTTGTTATAATGATCCTAGACTAGGTGACCGATCACTTAAAATGTGGCACATATAGATAACTGTTTTCATTGAAAAGTCTCCCGTTACAAGTTCAAATTGCTATAAAACTATAAAAACCGCTTCAATACAAATCAAACTTGGCAATGTTGACTGGACTATTGCCTTTGCAACAACATTGCCAAGCTTAAATTTTATGTTACCATGGCAACGAAGGGACATACCAAATTTGCCCAAAATCACTATTTTGCGGGGTTTTTTTTTCTCATTTATTTCAAGGTGCTGCAACTTCTCAAAAATTGAAGACGAAAATTTTCTTGGCTATGAGAAGGACTGCCGCCCCCTTCAAACCCCCAAACAGAAGGGGCAACATCCCGCTTCTGGCAACCGCCTGATGTCTCCTTTGGTTGAAGGCCGCGCCGAAATATTGGTCACTTTTTAAACAACATTTCTCAAACAAAAACAAGTGTTAGGGGCCTTAATAAGGCATTTTTCACCATTTGAGACAACAAAAGGGGGTTACAAAGGCTTTAAAAGGCGTGTGTATTGCGTAATGGGTAAAGACATAAAAAATACAGTATGCAGTCACCTATAATTATAATCATTACCGCAAGACACAATATTCAAGTCCTTCTCATGTTAATTCTACATTTAAAATATCTGCTGAATTAGTGATCACTGATGCATCTAAAAAGATCCTGTATCTTGTAATTAAACATGTAACATACAATTAAGTGAAGTTTTGTATATGTATATAACTATTATTCTTGTAAAATAATTTCAAAACATCCAATAATTTAGAAAATATGTTAAGCAAAAGTTTATATACATTAGAATTAAAGGTTAAAATTAAACGTTAAAATGAATGCATTCATTTTATATGTAACAAAATACCTGGCCTAGACTTTATCAAAAACACATTTCTTATTATCTCCCTTTATTCAGATTAAATATTAAACACGATTATTTCTTTAGAAATATTCTTTTACAAAATAGATAAAACTTCATTTGACCATCAGATTTACGACTTACGTCATAAAACATATAAAATACGTTCGGGGTATTTAAAAAGACATCATAGTTTAATACAAACCTTTAAGAAAGGGCACGAACAATTGTTGTCATACTTCTCCATCATAAATTGTGGGCATTTATTGTGTTTCATTAGTCTTTCAAGTTCTGCACACAAGTCATTCAAATGGCAATAATATTCACCGATAATGTCACACAGTTCCGTGTAGCCTCTATCAGTTTTCAGTCTCCAGTTTAAATCAACCTTTAATAAACAAGAAATAATTTAAATAAAAAATGTAACTGTAAAAAAATTACATTTTAAAGGTCGATCTTTATTTTTCTTTTGTTAGTTACATTTTTTATATCTTATTGTTTAGGCATACAAATCTTTCTTTCAGAATATAATTATAAGTGTACATTTACTCGATGGCACATTAAAGTTGTTATATCCTATTTTTATTTATCAAAAGGATTTTTTTTTCAAATTCGAGCACGACACAATGGCTTACATCTATTCTGTTGCCGTCTAGTCCAACATCTCTCTCCAGATTAAACTCCACGGTTAGGATAATCCACTCTCGGAGATTAATTGGATCAGGATCTAACTGAAAACGCTGCACGTAAAATGGGACTGCTGACCTGTTACAGTTTTTAAAGTGAAAATTGCTCTGGTTCCCAACATCCTATAAAGAATAAGGAAGTTATAAACATGTTCATCAAATTATAATGTTTGGTTTCAAATTGTTATATGCCTTTATGTTTGTTACACCTCGCCGAAAGGCGACAGGGGATATAGAAATAGTCTTCGTCCGTCCGTCCTTCCGGTCGACATTTTTGTCCTGAGCATATTTCAGAAAATATTTGAGGTATCAACTTGAAACTTCATAATTGTCCTTTGTATTTTTTCAAACTTTTTTTGTCCAGAGCATGACTCAAAAAGCTTATGAGATATAATCATGAAATTTCATAGGTGGATAGATCTCACTCAGGAGGTGTGCAGTGCACAAGATTGATAACTCTTCCCATTATAAGTTTTGAGTTATTGTCTTTTGTTATTTTTCATACATTTTGTCCGCAGCATATCTCAAAAGCCTTTGAAATATCAACTTGAAACTTCATATGTGGATAGATAATAATGAGGAGGAGTGCAGTGCGAAAGATGGATAACTCTACTCTGCATAATTTTTCAGTTATTGCCCTTTATTATTTTTTAATCTAATTTTTGTTCAGATCATAAATCAAAAAGCTTATCAAATATCAACATGAAACTTCATTGGTGGATAGATCTTATGGAGGAGGAATGTTGTTTGCGAGAAAGATAACTCTTCTCATTATAATATTTGAGTTATTGCCCTTTGTTATTGTTCATACTTTTTGTCCGGAGCATATCTCAAAAAGTATTTGAGGTATCAACTTGAAACTTCATAGGTGGATAAATCATATTATGGAGGATTGCAGTGCACAAGAATGATAACTCTACTATTTATAATTTTTGAGTTATTGTCCTTTGTTATGTTTTTTTTATGCTTTTTGTCCGGAAGTTTTCGCCAAAGTGCTAGAGGTATCAACTTGAAACTTCATAGGTGAATAGATCTTATCGAGGAGAAGTGCAGCACACAATAATGATAACTAAACCCTGCATTATTTTTAACTTATTGCCCTTTGTTAGTTTTCATGCTTAAATTTTGTCCAGAGCATTACTAAAAAGCCTTTGAGATATCAACACGAAACTTAATAGGTGGATAGGACTCATAGAGAAGGAGTGCAGCACAGAAGAATGATAACCCTACCCTGCATAATCTTTCAATTATTGCCCTTTATTATTTTTCATGCTTAATTTTTGTCCAGAGCATAACTATAAAAGCATTTGAGATATCAACTTGAAATTTCATAGGTGGATAGATCTCATTGAGGAGGAGTGCTGCATACAAGAATGGTAACTTACCCTGCATTATTTTTTATTTTTAGATATTGCCCTTTGTTATTTTCAGCCATCAGTATTCACATAGGTTTCAAATATATTATCACTTCAGCCATCGGTTTTCATTTCTAAAAGACCTCTTAAAATTGAATTTTTCTGCTCTACTATATATATATATATATATATATATATATATATATATTCTTCCAATGGGCAAACACATTCGGCGAAGGATGGTCATGTTGACATGGCTCTTTTATTGTTCTTTTATTGTTCTTTTTTATAATTGCTTTAGTACATCAATATTGAAATAAAAGTGTTTGATATATTAAAATGTAGATTGACTGTAATGTTTATATTCATTTCCGCACAGAAGCAATTGATATTTCCATTATGTTATTTATTTGGTTAATATGCTTTCATTATTATATTTATCAAAAATGTTTCCAACTCTTTCAAGTTAAGGTATTAGGACCCTAATGGGCACTATAATGAACTGAAAAATTGACATTATAGGTCAGATGTATACCTTAAAGTACACCTGTATGCAAAATTTAAACAAAAGTTACCGTACGGAAATCAAGTTATGGCCACTTTTCTGAACTCAAGCTAGGATGTTATGAGGGTCCTTTTTTAGAAATGAGGAACTTTTAAATAATCTGCAATAACTCTCTAATGAAAAATGTTTTCCCATTAATTTTTGGTAAGAAACAAATAGTACCATTCATAATTATGGTTTCTACATAAAATTTATGAAATCTGTATAAAAATGTTACCCCACCCCACCCATTTTCACCACGTGTCTGACCATTTTTCTACTTAGGGAGCCTAATTTAAAAAATTCTTAAAATTTACCCAAATGAGTGCCTGTTTTCAAAGTTTCCCTGAATTTTTAAAAAAGTATATTGGTTGATCTTGTAAAATATGAAATACTTTTCCCGTCTAGTTTTGATTATATTACACTTTGAGAATATCAGGTATCATATTTATTACTAGATTTAGCATAATATAGCCAATAAATACCTATATAAATTAAAAAATCAAAATAAAACACTTTTTTCTTTCCAAATGGGACATGAGAGATACATAAATAATGTTAAAAGAAAAAAAGAAAGAAAAAAAAAGTTTACCCTTCTGGGGATTGAACCCACGGCCCTCATTTTCAATGTAGTTAACAGTAGTTCTAGCCTATTTGAATACTCTTCAACGCGGAGGTAATGCATTAGGGTGCTAATACCTTAAAAAGTCAATTAGAAATAACGATCATCATTAAAAGTAAATATCGTTATTAGCATATATAAGCATTATTTTAAAATGCATTCATCTATTACATCGAGCAGATTTACATTAAAGGAAATAGTTCGACTACTCGTAAGTGTATGTTAAAAATGGCAAACTGCTTCAAATAAATTAGATTGATCACTATTCTCTTATTGTGTTCTTAGTTTAAAAATCCATTTGAATCTACAATTCTGGTCTTTGTTTGATTAGATAGAAAAGGTGATATAACAGTACTCTCAAAAATGGATATGTTGCAGTATTGGAATAATTGAGACGGTTTAGAGGCGATTTCCGAAACTGCAGGGTACATGGACTATTCACGGTCCCTAGCATTGGCTTCAGCAGAATTTCACATTAAAACATGAAAAGGTAGGTTTTAAATAAACAAGAAATGTGTTTGAACGGCAGTGATCCTTAAATGTTTGTTTCAATAATAAGCCGCTCCTGGCCCCCAATTATAAGAATGCATTTAAAATCAATGAGAAAAAATGTGCAGAACAATATACCGGTAACATGAAGTTTTAAAACAGGATGAGAGGTTATACAAACAGCATATCACAGAAAACCTTCAAATTCAAAGAAACGAAAAACATACCTTGGATATAATTTAACGGTATTCAAGTTGGAGTTCTGAAAACCCCGCCCAAAATGTTGTATTGGTGGTTCAACACAAATTTGTGCTGAGACGATCCCAAAGGATATAAATGACATAACCTCTGAGTGAACGTGATAGGCAAATTTAACAGGAAATAAAATAAATCAAAATCTTGAAGAAAATAAAAACAATAATTGATAGTGCAAGCAATAAAGCAATCACATAAAATAAATAAAAAAAACTTAATCTACCTGATATATGATTCTCTGTGTTGAAACACCAAGCAGTAAAACATTAAATGTAAACAATAAACTTGGTGACATACCGTACATTTCGAGTACTCCTGAATAATAAAACGATTTTTCTTCTGTTTTAAACGGAAATTTATTTTACATTTTAACCGATGATAAAAACTAAATTGAGGTTAACGTAAGCCTTGTGCTTGCAAATATTTAATATGATACCATTGAATAAATTAGTTTTTCTTCCGTGTTACAGCTCATATACACACATGATTTTTTTAAATAATCACACAGTGGTCGACTCCATGAACAGGCTCAATCAAACCGAGCCTGCAACATTTTCAATTTTGCCGTGTTGGGCTTTCTTTAGGGATTCTTTATTTATCTATTTTGTAAACGCGTCGGACTTGTAGCCTTAGGATCGGTACCCGCATGACTTTAAACCATGCCACGTTTGGGGGGGGGGGGGTGAATGTTTTTTGTGTTGTTGTTGTTCTTGTTAATTTAATTTTTTCTTCTTTAGAAACGTATTCGGCAATCTAGGTTGTGCTATACGCTTATAACTTCCTACAAGATCGAACAAAAAGGTTACTTTATAACGAAACAATTAAAACTTGGTTGTTAAAAAGGTAATTATTACTAACACACCTTAATAAAATCACGTAATCCGGGAGAAGAATGCATAAAATTTATAGAGTTTTTTGGTTTTGTTTTATACAGTGTAGCAATTATTATCGGCATCATTTCCTAAACAAATATAGCTCGATTCGGAAAAGAAAAAGCCGTAATTTTTTTTCTGTACCAATTTCTTTTGGATATGCACCAGTCTTTGGGGAAAAAATAAGCTTTCCATAGAATATTGGTGCTCCGTCAGTATATGAGCCGTTTTATCAAACACTGTATCCCTTTGGAAGTTGTTTGTTTAGGAGCGAACTTCGGTTGCAAGCTATTTCGATTTCTTGCAATATCTGATCTACACCATGATAAAAGATTCAGGTTTACATCAACCGTGAGGACGGAAGACAAATCCTACCTAAATATGTTCATCTTTTAGTTATAATGGCGTAAATATATAAATGTAAAAAAACACTAGTCCAATTCCAACCAAACTTGGCAGGATTGATCCTTGGGTGAAGGGTGAACAACTGTTATTGTTGTTATTGTTGTTATTGGTTTATTTAGATTCTACTTATTATACTCTAGAAGATATATTGATAAATTTCTTGACTATAGGAACGCCTCCTTACTAGTGATTGGTTAATTGATTTCTGCGTTGATATTATCGATATACAATTCTCCTTTCGGGGAGAAGCGATAGAGAGATAGAATAGAGCAGATCATAAAAATAAATGACCTGGGTTGTTGTCGTAGTTATGGAAATAAACTTAGAAATGACTTTGTAGTTGTTGTTTAACTCCAATCCTGTTACACATGCAAAAATCTGGTTGCCATGTCAACCAAATAGAATTATAAGAAAAATCTTCTTGTAAAGACCCAAAAGGGCTAGAGCTTAGACATTTTGCATACGGCATTGTCTGGTAGACCTCTACCAAGATTGTTCAAATTAAAGCCCTGGAATCCAAATCGGCCCCGCCCCGAGGGTCATTGATTTTCACTATATGTACATATAGTAAAAACTTAAAATACCTTCTTGTCTGAAGGTACAAGGCTTAGAGCTTTAATATGTGTTACATGATATCATCTATAGGTAGTTTATCAATGTTGTTCAAATTTTGCCTCTAGTGTCATAACTAGTCCACCCCGGGGGTCTTAGGTTTTCCTTATATATATATTGTAAAAACTTCTTCTCTAGATTGACAAAGGCTAGAGTTAGATATTTTGCATGAAACGCTGTGTAGTGAACCTCTAGCAAGATTGTACAAATTAAAGCCCTGGGATCAAAATTAGCCCCACCCCCGGGGTCATTGATTTTCACTATGTACATATAGTAAAATCTTAAAAAATCTTCTTGTCTTAAGATACAAGGCTTAGAGCTTTGATATTTGGTATATGATATCATCTATAGGTATTCTACCAAAGTTGTCAAAACTAGCCCCGCACGGGGGTCATAGGTTATCCTGACATCTATATAGTAAAAGCTTTAAAAAATCATCTTCTCGAACTGACAAAGGCTAGAAATTAGACATTTTTGCAATAAACATTGTGTAGTGAACCTCTAGCTAGATTATTCAAATTAAATCCCTAGGGTCAAAATTGGCCCCGCCCCTTGGTATAATTGATTTTCAGTCACTATTTCAAAAAGTAAAAAATTAAAAATCTTGTTGTCTGAAGGTACTAATCCGATAATAACAGATAGGTAAGTGACATATGCATTATGGCAATCTGTATTGAAACAAAAAGATTGTGTTCCTACATTACTATTCAGTGTTGTATTTATGCGGTGGCATGGCATTTTTTACAAATGCAATCTTGTTTATTTTATTTTCTATACAATGTACATATTAATTCAAAAACACATGTACTAACGATTTTTATTCGCAGCGCCATCAGTGATTTTGAAAGCCGTAAAATTGCTGTATATATTTGTTACGTAATTTATTTGCTCTTTAATCATTGTTCTTTCACGGTAATGATTGTGATAAATTTATAAGTGTCATGAAGCAAAACTTATCGTGAACATCAATATATGTAGAAAAACGGAATCCCAAACGGCAAAACTAAAAATGATACATTCTCGGTTGGACTTAGCCAATAACCATATGTATAACCATATGTAATACTAACTATACATATACTAGGTAAAGAACCGGTAGCAATGTCTTAGTTTGATAGCATGCAAATTTATTTTTTACATCCTTTTTTATATCTAAAGTAACCGTTTTTGGTAATTTGGATAGAACTTCGTTCCGTTCAGAACACTTAACACTATTTATTTTATTATATCATGTCTTTCTGTTGAAAAAACTGTCTACTGACCAATTTAAATTTATCAGTCATGCTAAGGATGAAGCATTTGTAAGACATGGGAATTAAATAAATATTACCTCCTTCAAAAAGCGATCTTCCTTTATAGCTAAAGAACCTTCATATCTATTTCCAAAGTACCAAAATCTATTTATTATCTTGTAAGTAAAAATGCTACGACGGTAGGACGGAAAGACACCAGGGATATAACATAATATCAGCATATTGTCTAAGGCATATTATTAATGTACTTAATATACATGGTCATCCTATGAAGTTTGACAGTTGTATTACTGTTTAAATATTAAGGTAATTTGATATTGACCTCTGACCTTGTGACTTCCATATATATATATATGGATCTTTTTTATGCTCGGGGGAGCATATAGTCGTCGGGTTGTCCGTCCGTCCGTCCGTCAGTCCGTCGGTACGTACGTCCCGAATTTGTGTCCGGCCCATAACTTTGTTATTTGGAGTTAGATTTTAAAATTATTTCAAAGAAATAATGACCATATTGAGACGACGTGTCGCGCGCAACATTTGGATCGCTACTTTGAAGGTCATGGTCACAGCATGACCTTGCAGCAAAATCGTGTCCGGTCCATATCTTCAATATTTGAAGTCAGACTGTAAAACTATTTCACAGAAATGATCACCATATTGAGACGACGTGTCGCGCGCAACATTTGGGTCGCTACCTTAAAGGTCATGGTCACAGCATGACCTTGCAGTAAAATCGTGTCCGGTCCATAACTTTGTAATTTTTAAAGTTGGATTTTAAAATTATATCACAGAAATGATCACCATATTAAGACGACGTGTCGCGCACAATATTTAGGTCGCTACCTTGAAGGTCAAAGTCACAGCATGTCCTTGCAGCAAAATCGTTTCCTGTCCATAACTTCATTATTTGAAGTCGGATTTTAAAACTATTATACATAAATGATGACCATATTTAGACGACGTGTCATGCACAACATTTGGCTCGCTACTTTGAAGGTCAAGGTCACAGCATGACCTTGCAGCAAAATCGTGTCCGGTCCATAACTTCATTATTTGAAGTCGTTTTTTAAGCTATTTCACAGAAATGATCATTATATTGAGACGACGTGTCGCGTGAAATATTTGGGTGGCTACATTGAAGGTCAAGGTCACAGCATGACCTTGCAGCAAATCGTTTCCGGTCCATAACTTCATTATTTGAAGTCGGAGTGTACAACTATTTCACAGAAATGATCACCATTTTGAGACAATGCGTCGCGCGCAACATTTGGTTTGATTTTACACTTTGAACTTTGTCGGTGACATAGCTCTGACACTACAAGAGGTATACCTTCTTGTGTCCATAACCTATTCGGGGAGCATCACCCGGTTCAATCGGCTCTTGTTTTCAATATAGGCAATCATTCTATGAAATTTGAACACTGTAAGCCAAATGAAACTTATGTTATGATCCAGAAACCACAGATTTCAGTGTTTAGGATATTGCAACCCTGACTTTTGATCTTATGACACTAAAATCAATAGGGGATCTCGCATTGGACATGGCTGTTCATCCTCTAAAATTTTACAGCTGTAGGTTGACTAATACGTAAGTTATTGAGCGAAAACCGTTTCAGTTTTAAGGTATTAGTGACCTTGACCTTTGACCTTGTGACACTAAAATCGACAGCGGTTTTCTACCTAATATGGACAATTATACTATGTTGTTTGAATACTGTGGGCCAAATGAAACTTAAGATATGCTCGCTTACGGACAAACTCACAGACGACGGGCGCCAGGGGTATAACATAATATGCCCGAAATCCCGAAATTCTTTCGGGCATATAAAAAGTCAAGTATTTGACACTTAAGTAAGAACACAGCTCGGGAGACAAACATTTGACAGTTGTATGATAGAAATTGATTATAATCTTCCAATGAAACCGCAATTTTACATATGATATGTTTGCTTGTTTTATTCAATGGGCAAATTGATCAGTTCCACATGGATCACAATCCTAGTTCTTGTCGGTGTGACTGTTTCCAATGTCAATCATTTTTAATAATTATCGATAACCAATTTTATTTCCGCCTTTTTTAATGTTTTATTTCAAGAACTTTGACTGTGATTGATGGCTATTGTTTTGTAAAATCATGAATCTGTTTACTTTATTCTACTTTGTTGACTCCATATGGCGTCCATTTTCGTTCCTTATATGCAACTCGTGGCTAATTTTGGGTCTTTAATAAACAGAGTCATAAGTAATGCAACTAAGTGACAGTACTATGAGGTTAACGTGACAAAAGTTCCAGGTCATATGAAATGATATCAAAATTACTCTACACAAAAATAACAAAATCTGACTGATGATGAAAATGCCTATAGTATGATAATAAGAATAAAATGTTAACGTTACGTTATGCGCGTAACAATAAGCTTCATTATTTTACCGATACATGTACATAGTGCTTCAAATTGTGATTTGTTTATCAAAACATATGACAAGTTCAGAAAAAGATGTATACATGTATCTTTTAATATTCTCTCTTCTGAGCACAAAGGAACATCTTCGTCACTTGGATTTGCAAGGAAAATCATAAAAATAATTAATTTTTGTACAAGACTAAATCAGCGTGATTTCAAATTCAATTTATTTATTCACTCAGATCATGCAAACATGACAACATAAGTTAATATTGCAATTACATGTACAAAACTAATGAGGCTTCATAATCAGACAGTATCAAACTAACATGATATATAAATTGTTAACATAAACAATATCGCGGGAGAGTCAGTATTACAAGAAATATTTCGACATTGACTTGACGTGTACTATTGCGGTACAGGTAAAGGTTTCACTATCTGTATGTATTTCTAATAATTATATTTTAGAGATTTATCACGGATTTGATTTATATAGTCAAAATATTTCCTGCAATGTTTTATGTTGCTAATAAGACCATTGTTACAGTTATTTTGGAACACCTGCCGTTAACTAGATTCACCAAGGTTGGATTATTTTTTACATTTTTTCCTTTGTTGATATTTTGAATGTTTTACCGAATGTCACATGACATATTTGAGCATCCTATCTAAAATCTCCTTTAAACTGTTGTCCATTCTTTTCGATTTGGAGCTGGTGCCCGAATTTGTTTTGTAATTAACATTTTATATCATATATTGTACAAACATGTAACAAAAATATTTTTATGTTAAAAAGTCAAAACCGTACTAAAAACAACCGAACAAAAGCCACCCTTTAACAACACATCAGTTCTTAACAAAATAGAGGATCCTCTTGATAAGCTACTCTTGTCTATAAAGGAAACATTATATTTCTCCTCTGTGCGGCCCTGGTCACAGGTGTGACTGTTATTATGCATTTAAGTATATAGTCAGTACAAATACAATAGTTTCAA
The DNA here is from genome assembly GCF_026571515.1 of Ruditapes philippinarum. NCBI lineage: Eukaryota > Metazoa > Mollusca > Bivalvia > Venerida > Veneridae > Ruditapes > Ruditapes philippinarum. Next base: position 56,621 of record NW_026851792.1, on the reverse strand, counting down.
ATAAAGCTATATTAATCAGTACAAATACAATAGTTTCAAATGAAGCTATATTAATCAGTTCAAATACAAGAGTTTCAACTGAACATGTATTAATTATGTCAATTGTACATTATTAAAACCAATGTAGCCTTTATCAGATGCGATGGAGAAACTCTTAATCAATTCAGTTGTTCATATAGCACAGTTATTTTGGGAAAAGGTGGAAAGAAAAAAAAGAAATTGGCAATTTACTTATCAACCAACTTTTCTCTCACTCAGTAAGTTGTTGAATCTGATAATTTTGTTCTTCTCTTCGATTAATATTTATTCATGCATTCATTATTAAGCTTGTAAATTAATGACAAAATACATCCATAACAATTGTAAAATGATAATAGAAAGGATTTTGTTATTAACTGGATAACATAGACTATTTCTAACCTTTTGGGTCAAGCTTGTTCAATTTTGCTTGATGCGTATCAGTGATACTAGGTAAACAAATGGCCATGCATTTGGTACAACGTGAGATAAAGTCACTTGAAAAACGTCAGTCATCAAGTCGTTAATTACTATTTACATATGCTATTTGTAAACACGCATGTCCATGTAACATACATATTATGAGAGTTTTCACTTTTATTCGTAGACATAATTGCAGATATTTTAGTCAGGTACAAACTATCAACATGTTTGGAGAAATGTCTTATAACAATAATAAGACGAAGTTAATATGGTATATTTCCGAAGTTTAATTTTAATTGTTCATCGCTTTTCAATTCATTAACTATATTTTTGATACAAAATTCAGGCAGGTTGTTTTATCAGCAACATGCAAGCAAACATTCATATAGTTCTGTATTGTATGTTATGTGAAACATGATAAAATTCGAAAAACAAAAAAAAACCTTCAAAACACACGTTTTTTGCCGACACTATAGATATATAAAAAATTAACGCAAGTCTCAATGCCAATAAACCTAAGTAATCTACGTAAACTGATATGATTACATTTTGTCATATTATCTGTATCCCAAGGGGTTGCAGTCGCTGAAAAGATTAAACGGAACATTGAAGGAATTGATAGATTAGAAAATAACAAATCTCAACTAAGGCAAGTTGTCAAAGAATTTCTATCCATCGTGTTCTTAACAATATTATATATTCTATTTTATTCCTTATAGAATAAACTGTAAAAAGATAAGCATGAAATTGAAGGTAATATAAACTAGATGTACTCGTATACGATTGAGTATAATCTTACTTACATTAAAACATTAAAAGGTTTTGCATTTGACCCTAAAACGAGCATAGTTAAAAATACATTTCGAAGACCTTGTATACATTACATCTACGTAATTTCAAAATTGTATGCGCGCAAATAATGCAGTTACGCCTATCTTGTACATGCTGTACTGATACATTATGAACTTGAATTGTCTATTGCTGAATGCCAAACATGTAGAACATTGTAATTATATACAAAATATGAATAAATCATGTTATTACGTATTATCATTCTGTGTATCATTAGGGGTACTATTCAAGACGATTGAATGACCAAAACTAAAAATATGAATTAGCAAACACATTGCGAAATATATTACGTTATGCAGAACTGGATTTCCACACATCCCAATATCTTTCCTTCCTCATGTAGGTTAATGGTCAGGACAAACTTTCCTCTTACCTTATATGATAGCTGTGGTAAGACAATTTGAATAGGTGGCAAGTCATACGACCTCTGTAAAGATAAAACTAAACTTACTGCTAAAGTTCATTTAAAAAATAAGCGAGTTCATTTCTTTAAAATTCATCGTCTTATTAACATAATTATTTAAAATTATCAAAATCATAGAATAATAGTGTTATGAAAAGATTAAGTGTACTTTTTACATATCTTTGAAATTGTTAAGGAAGATATTATTACCACCTACCTTAATGAATGGGCAACCACAATTATTGTCATACTTTTTTTGTATGTACTCTGGACATTTTTTGTCCTTCATAAAATCTTTCAGAATGGAACACAAATCGTTATAATGACAGTATGATTCCCCTACGATCTGGCATAGTTCTATGTAACCGGTCTTTGTCTTCATACGCAAACTTAAATCAACCTGTAAAAAAATTTCAACCTTTATAACAAACTTTTAAAAAACCCATTAAATTCAGCTTTTCTCATAGTTCTACCAACCAGTACTGAATGACAAGTTGTAAAAGTCCTTTATATGTTGCAATATTACTGAAAGGAATCCTAATAACGAATTTAAACTTTAACAAAATTCCGTTTTTTTTTTCTTTAAATGACAATAACTACATAAATTACATTGCATACAAATACGTTACGATTACAGACGTTACAAACGTTCAATATATAATTATAATTATAGTTACTATACGTGCTAAACGTCGGTCATTCGAGCAATCAGTCGGTCATTCGTCCTTCCGTCGGTCTATATATACAAATCCTATATATCTTGCAAGATCGTATTAAAACATGGCTCAAATGTCAACAAAGTAATGTTTAAATCTATGCCACTTCTGTGCCAGCTCATGATTACCCTTAGAAGATCAAAATACCAAATATCATCACAAGTTTGTGTCCGGTCTATACATACTGCATGCCTTGAATGATTTTCTTGAAACTTGGCTGAAATTTTCAACTAAGAAAAGGCAAGGAAGGTTGAAATCAAAAGTTAATCATTAGGTAATTTTGTGTCTACTCAATAAATCCTATTCCTTAAAGAATTTTCTTAAACTTGGCTCAATTATTCACCTCAACGAGGCTGTGTACAAATCCCGTGCCGCCTTGAAGATCGAATGTCAGCCTATTTAGGGTCTGGTCAAAAAATCATATACCAGTTGAGTGGTTTTCTTTGAACTTAGCTCAAATATGCACCTTCACAAAACAATGTAAAGAACCCATGTCATTTTTGTGTAGGCTTAAGATCGTTCAGCACGACAATATTGTTGTGTATACATTTCACATGGTATTTTTGGTTTTGGCCTTTATCAACTTGGGTGGTCCCAGTATTCCTACTTGAATAATACTGTATAATCACCCTTAAGATATGTTGCCTGCTTTTTAAATTTGTTTTTTGACGTTTTGTCTGTGATACGAAGGTTTCATAATCACAAATCCCCTTTAAAAATGCCATATGATTAAGTTCCGCCCATTGTTTTCTCGTTGGCAGATGCATTCTTTTACTTGGGACCATACGCCGATTGTTATTAAATTACACTACTCTGTCACATTTCAGGTGACATGATAACCGCCGTATGAACACATCTGCAAATGTTTCTAAATTAAAAAATTCACCATTTTTGTGTAAAAATGTTGAATTTTGCTTAAGCCGTTGCTAGGGGGCGTGTTCGGTATTTGCACTTTCCAATACCTTCCATGAACAGACTCAATCAAACAGAGCCTGCAACATTTTACAATTTTGCCGTGTTGGGCTTTCTTTGAATATTATGATTTTCTCTATTTTAAAGTCAAGGTCACCCTTTAAGGTCAAATATCAGACAACTTAATACGTATTTTTAAAATTCAAATTCAGTTTAGGATTTTCTTTAAACTTGGCTGAATTGTTATTCTCATCAAGATAATCTGCAGAATCCTGCATGCTTAAAAGCACCAATGGCGGTCAAATATCTACCAGTTATGTGTCCGCTCTTTAAATAATAACCCTTTAGATGCAAAATCCTTGCTGTCATTTTGCAGGCTCAAGTCAACATTATGTGTCTGCACGCAACAAAAAATAATGGTAAATTACACTAAATAGCATTATGTGTCAAAGAGATCAGATCAGGTAGGACTACTATTTTCATATATCCTGTGGCAGCTCAAAGTATTGTATGTATTCTGCTTATTTCTACTAATTGCATAGAGTAACAAGCGTTTCATAAATTCCAAATATTCGCTATATTGCTAAAGTTACCTTTATGGTATTGTTATGGCTTCCAGCATCTTCATCAAGTGTCATTCTTAAACGGATCTTTATGGAATTCCCAATAATAATTGGGTCTGGAGATATATCGAGAAAATTAACATAGAGTGGGACAACTGAGCTATTGCAGTTCGAGTAACTGAAATTTCTCGAACTCACCGACTCCTGAAAAAATATAGTTTCAGAAGATTTTTATATTTTCGTTATACAGTGTAAACACTGTTGTGCAATAACGATATTAAAAATAAATTCATCAAATATATCTAAAGTTTTCCTTTTGCAAACATATATGAAATATCACCAACCAAGTTTAAAAATGATTAACGATATTCTCCATAAACATGTTTTATTTAAATTGATTATTACTGTTTTAATGCTTTGAAAACACATTCCATACAATTATCACATCTTATGGAAACAATGAAGAAAAGATACCTTACCTTGAATATATGCCTTTGTGATGATACAAAATCAACTGCAAAAATGCATAAAATGCATACTGTAAGCGACTCGAAATAAGCCATGACACCCACACTACGAGATTAATAATCAAAACTAAACAACTGGAAACGAACATGAAACCGGACGAAAATGACAAATGGTTGATTTCTATTGAAATTTATTGCATACGGAAGTAAATATGCGATTCGGCAAGACGGTTTCAAGTTAAGATCGGCGTTATTTGTTTATTACAACTTGGAATGTATTCGATCAATTGTTTGTTATCTTTGGGTTCCTTGTCAGTTACAAATTAATTTATCATTTTAGTGATTAGCCTGTCCGAGCTCTGCCTTGTGTCTTGTCTTGTGTTTGTTTGGGGTCCGTCTGGGCTCCTTGCCATTGGTTCTTGTTGCTGTGTTATGTTGGGGTTGCGTTCATTGAACACCGCCTTTCCTTGTTGATCTTTTTTGTCATATCATATTTTATTGTTATGATACTCACGTGCCTTGTTCTTAAAAAAATTGTTAGTTCGGTTTGAATGCACATTTTAGTACAATGGGAAATTTTGAAACAAATATTGCTATTCTATATTTGTAGCCGTTAACATACCCGGTACATTGTAATTAAATAGCACAGCATATGATAAGAGAATGCGATATGCAATATAAAATGTCATTAATTTTATAAATTCATATGAAAATTACTTTAAATCAAATTTATGATATTTACAGATAAGGTTAGGACGATTTATAAATTATTTTACGCTTTAATGCATAGCCAATATAACGAAATGTTCTAATAGCTGGCAAATCTAGGACTTTTTATATAAATATCTGAATCTCATTCTAGACTTAATCTTGATTTAAATGATAAAACGTTTTAACAACTCGTCCAATTTTGAAATTTTTGTATGTTTTTGTATGTTGTTACATTCATTTTAAATTCAGATTGCTCTTTGTATACTTATGGTAATTTTAACATTTAGCAACAATTGAAACAAAATGCATTTTGGTTAAATAGTAAGTTTCTATAATATTATCAACTGTTCTTCTCTTAAGCAGTTTGTATATTATATTTGTTTTTAGATCGACCACAGTAAGTCATTACAAAAATCTGGAAACAAAGTGATATCTCAGAAGCATTAATCACAACAAAAATACATAAGAGTTGCACACTCGGTTTGATTGAGTCTGTACATGAGAGATAATGAATAAGTGCAACATCCCTCATGCCCCCAGCGCCGGCTTGAGTGGTACTTAAGAGCAGTACTCAATTCTCAACACTCAATAGCCGAAGGACTAGAAAAATATAACAACACTGAAGTGAAGTTCGGACCCTTTAAACGTTTACCATGTTTGCCATTTCTTCCATATTTACGTGTTAGATTATACTACCAAACATGATAACCTATGTCATATTTAGTAGTATTACTATTTAAGTCATAGTGCTTTTCATGGTATTATTCGAAAGTGAAAACATTTTCCTTGCAAATACATTTACTTCCTTTACTAAATCTAATTTCTAAAGCTTCAACAGAATCAGTGTCACATTTCTTTGCAGGATTGTTTATTTCAGGTTAATCAAGAACCATATCAATTGGAGGTCTACTTTCTGTTCCAAACATCATGGTTGCGGGTGTGACTAAAATAGATTCCTGAACTGAAGAGAAAAGGGCCATTTAGCATAAACTTTTTTTAAGTTTCATATTTATCCAGTCATTTCTATGTTCAGATACAAAGACCATATGTATATTAAATTTCTTCTTTTTGCGCGTTCAATGAAACCTCCACCTTGTTCGCTTGTTTTTTAATACCTAGAAGAATAATCCTTTGTATCATTTGGATACTGTTACATCCAAGAACTCTTTAGAATAAATTCCCACAATAAAATCAACAAGAATAATTTAATCTATTTTAAATACAAGCTCCAATAAATCACTTAATATCCAAGTTGAATTATACTCCAAATACATTGATGACTCAAAAGGTAACTGGTGACTTATAAGATGACTTAAAAGGTAAAGGTAATGAAAAATGTACCCTTATATAAATGTAAGCTAAGAATATTCCAGATCAGTCTCTTATATTCTACAGTATTCACAATCTAGCACCTTCAATAATTAAGAATAATCTTGAAAATTCTATCTAAATATATAATAATGCATGAATCATAATCTAGAATTTTTCTACAGTTAAGGAACTTCTTGTACATACATGTAGTTTATGTTCTAAAAAAAAGAACAATGATAATATTAGAAATACCAAATTGTCAGGGATAAACAATATACATGTAATATTATGCATACATAACAATACAAATAAAGAACCTTGGTCTGAATGAATAGTCAGTGTAACTTTAAGGGTAGAACAAATTGCAAAAGTTCTTAAAACTATACTATACTAAACAATATACTATACTACACTATACTTTACTATATTATCTTATCCTATCCTATCCTATCCTATCCTATACTATACTATACTATACTATACTTTGCTGTGCTGTGCTGTGCTGTGCTATGCTATGCTATGCTATGCTATACTATACAATACAATACTATACAATGCTGTGCTGTGCTGTGCTTTGCTGTGCTTTGCTATGCTATGCTATGCTATACTATACAATACTATACTATACTATACTATACTATACTATACTAGACTAGACTAGACTAGACTAGACTAGACTAGACTAGACTAGACTAGACTATGCTATGCTATGCTATTCTATACTATACTATACTAGATAATACTATGCTATGCTATACTATACTATACTATACTATACAATACTATACTAATCTATACTATACTATTTTACACTATACTATACTATACTTAACTGTAAACTATACTATACTATGCTATACTATACTATACTATACTATACTATACTATATACTATACTATACTATACTATACTATACTATACTATACTATACTATACTATACTATACTATACTATACTATACTATATACTATATACTATACTATACTATACTATACTATACTATACTATACTATACTATGCTATACTATACTATATACTATACTATACTATACCTATATACTATATTATACTATACTATACTATACTGTACTATACTATACTATACTATACTACACTACACTATGCTATACTATACTATACTATACTATACTATATACTATACTGACTATACTATACTATACTATACTATACTATACTGTACTGTACTATACTATACTTTACTACACTACACTACACTATATACTATACTATACTATACTGTACTGTACTATACTATACTGTACTGTACTATACTATACTACACTACACTACACTACACTACACTACACTACACTATATACTATACTGTACTTTACTATACTATTATACAAATCTATACAATACTATACTATATACTATACTATACTATACTATACTATACTATACTATACTATACTATACTATACTCTACTATACTATACTATACTATACTATACTATACTATACTATACTATATTATACTATGATATGCTATACTATATACTATACTATACTATACTATACTGTACTGTACTGTACTGTACTGTACTGTACTGTACTGTACTGTACTGTACCTGTACTGTACTACATGCTGTGCTATGCTATGCTATGCTATGCTATGCTATGCTATGCTATGCTATACTATGCTATGCTATTACTATACTATACTATACTATACTATACTATACTATACTATACTATACTATACTATATACTATACTATACTATACTATACTATACTATACTATACTATACTATACTACACTACACTACACTACACTATACTATATACTTTACTATACTATACTATACTGTACTGTACTATACTATACTAATCTATACTATACTAATCTATACTATACTATACTATACTATACTATACTATACTATACTATACTATACTATACTATACTATACTATACTATACTATACTATACTATACTATACTATACTATACTATACTATACTATACTATACTATACTATACTACACTACACTACACTACACTACACTACACTACACTTCACTACACTACACTACACTATACTATACTATACTACACTATACTAAACTTAATACTGCACTGCACTCCACTCCACTTAACTCCACTCAACCCCAATCCATTCTACTCTACACTCTACTCTACTGTACTCTCTTCACTTCACTACACACAAGCCGCATAATTTTGCATCAGGCATTTTTACACAATTTTGGTTTAAAATTTGTTAAGTTAGCAATAAATTGTATAGCCCGTTCAGGCCACCATACACCAAAATAATCTGGATGACGTCATATTAAAGTGCACGTGCTGGTGAAATTTATAATTTCCAGTCAAATTTTATTTTGAAGTTTTCGTCAACAAAATCCGATATATAATTCAAAGTGATGAACTTTCGACGTAACAAATGAATAAGTAAGTCAATATTTATATATTTATTATCTATGAAGGTCTGGCGGTACTGACAATCTTTAAATATTAAATTTTTTCACATCGTTTTCTTTGAGTATCACCGTTCTATTTGTCCAATGCCATTGTAACCTGCTTGTTGATTTATTCCTAAAAAATTCGTGTCATATTCAATGATAAAGTACTACAAAATTCTTTACTGTACAGTAATGATTAAAGCTAAGACAGTGTGTTTTTAAATTTCAAGGTCAACTAAAAAATATAAAACTACGGAAGCGTGTTCGGGACATTGTAAGCATTTTATATCTTTAAAAACAAATAATTTTTAAGGCATATACAGTGTAATTCTTGAACGTTTTAACGTATTTTATAAAGAGTATGGTGTAATTACTTAATTTGCGTCATTGAAATTGATTTAATCAATACTTGCATGAGAATATGGACAGTTTCTCAAAATTTCTGCAATAGTGATTAGCTTTGAATGGAGGTTTGACGGAAATTATCAATTATCGTGGTAATCTTTGAATAACAGTTTACTAATTGACGTTGTTGTTGATAATAATAATAATAATAATAATAATAATAATAATAATAATAATAATAATAATAATAATAATAATTATTATTATTATTATTATTATTATTATTATATTTGTAAAATAATTAAAATTATTTTTTATTGAAAATGCTAGTTTTTATAAATCTTCTAAAAGACGTTTTTACTGTAGACATATAAATCTAATATAATTAGAAAAAGAAATAGATAATTTTAATTTATTTTGTAAACATTTTTATACTCATTCATAGATATTCACTTTTGATATATAATGTTATGCAATTTAAGTTGTTTCTTTTTAGGTTTGATGTAGCTTTGGATATTGTTGTGTATAGAACAATAATCCAAAAATATATACTTAAATATATATATGGTATAAGTTTATTTTCTTTGTCTGACTGGAATAAATTCAACACAGCCGTTTTTCAATCATTTGAGCATTGCTGCAATGTTATGGTTTAAATGTGGACCGTAGTAGCATGTTGACACGTTTATGAAATATGTTCTGTTAGATTGAAGAGGAGCCAAAAGTCACTTTATTTTTTAAAATTATCCTTTGAATACAGAATTAATGTCTTTGCATAATCATGGCCTGCAATGTTTGTTGACATACATGATTTTCATTAAAACGTGTTTTCTTTTTCATTTTAAGATACCTATTAAAGAACTGTTCCTAACAGCTGCATACCTTTCAAGATACCTACCAAAGAACTGTTCCTAACAGCTGCATACCACCACTAATCTTATCTTACATTTAAAGATACCTACCAAAGAACAGTTCCTAACAGTTGCATTCCATCACTAAGATTATCTGAATTTCTGAGATAAGAAGCTGCATGTCATTGTACTTTTATTGCACTGCAAAATTTTAACCATGTTACTCAACTCTATATAAATAATTGTAATTAATGTGTTTTACAATGATTGAATGATGTACAATAGAAATAATACATGTAATAACATATCTGTTTTAGGGCATTTAAAGTTTAAGTTGTGACTCAAAAATGCATTTCTAATACGTTTGAATATGAATATCTAGAAGCATTTTATTTGAAATTACCGTATTTATTTCATTTATCTTTAAGATGGACCTAAATCTAATGTGTAATCTGCAAACCATTAGCCAAAGATTTACCTAATGTTTCCCTGACTGTTAAAGGTAGTGATAGTTTTAACAAAGTAAGCAAACAGTTAGGATCGTCTATTGAAACAGAGCCGGGCCAAGTTGTCCATGTTCAAGAAGAAATTTCATTCATCAAAGAAATGTCTCCAAGTAAAACTGTTACTAATGTAAGTGTGAAAATTCTACGTTCTATTTAGACATTTGACTTTAAAAGTAACTGCTTGTTTTGTAATCAAATAACAAAGTTTGACCATCGTAAAAGAGGTAATGATGTTTTTCCTGTATGAAGCTTAGAATTTCAGAAAAGTATTACAAATAAATGTGCAGAAAGGGGTGATGAATGGGTTGATAATGTCTTGGGGTTTTATCGCAGGTACTTGATCTTCCGGCAGCATAGGCACGATATCATCAGACATGTAACGTTAATTTTAGAACAGAAAAGCAATTACCAAAGATGGATAATGATGTTAATGGCTTGAGCAAAAATAGTGTTGGTAGACCAGAAGAATTGAATGATCTCATAAATTATATCAAGGCATGTGATAAAAAGCCAGTCCCTCTTAAGAATCTTGTAAAATGCATCAAATGTGTGGTGAAAATGCATATTCAAGTAAATATATAAAGAAAAAGATTCTTGAACACTTTGGAAGCTCTGAAACGGTTCTTTCAAAGGATGTTTAGTTTGTGAGAAACCACAGCCTCCATTATTCAAAATTTAATGGAAAAAAATCTCAATCAGACTGAAGAAGAAAAGAAGAGAAGCATTGTAAATACGTCTGTCAAACTTATTCGTGCTGACATTGACTTAATTAATTCATCAAAGGAGATATACCTATCATTTTTATCTATAGGTTCTGTTGTAGATAATCAGAATTATATCCCAGAGAGTTTTAAAAATATTCCTGAGCGATCTATTTTTAGGTCATGACGTGAAGAATGGATCAATTGGTCAAACCAGCATCCAAACATGTCAACCGAGAGGCGTAATAGCACCATAGCAACTCAGCTTTGCTGTACAAATGCATCACTACTTTGGCTCAAAATGTCTTATAGAGGTTAGCGGATTACTAGAGGCAAGCGGCTTACTACTGTAGTTAGTCGACATGTTGGCAACGCTGAAGATATATTTAAGTATGTGTTGTGTGGAGTTCCATCTTCTTTGTTTGATGGGTCAGGATTATTGAGAGAAGCTCAGAAGTCCTCATTAGCTGATGATATTTGGAAAACAGGTATCTGAGGGATTAAAGATGAGCTAGATGCCCGTCAAGATTTGGTACATGTGATTGATTGAGTATCACTTCTACAAACAATGACCTGGACAAAAGACGTTTCGTTTGAAACAATATTTGAACAGAATTTCGACTACATTCTGTCGTCTCGTGATAATTCATCGGTAGTTGTATTCGACGGTTATGACTGTGGACCCAAAACTTAGGACGTTTCTCATATCCGTAGAACAAAAGGGATGATTGGCCCAAAGATATTATTTTCTTTATCTACGTATTTTAGAGGGAAAAAGGAAGCATTCTTGAAAAATCCTTAAAACAATACAATATCAGTCAGAAGAGGAGTAAAATGTCTCCAATGTACAGCTGATGCTTATTTTACAATTATGAAAGCTGCTTTGCAGTTGGCAGTAAATCAGTCAACTATGGATATTGGCGAAAATACAGATCTTCTGGTTTTACTTCTGTATCATGTGACAGCCACGATGAAAACCGTGGTTATGAAAAGTTGGAAAATGCAGAAATTTGTAACAAAGTATGGCATATTCAAAAAGCAAAAACTTTTAAGGTTCCGTCATTTGAAATTTGCTTCCACTTATTCATGCCATGACTGGCTATGATATAGAGTATATGGTATTGGAAAGCCTTCTGCACTGAAACCTTTCACTTATAATAAGACTAGATGCTGAGAGATTTATGAAAGCAATTCAAGAGCATCTGTTATTCACCCTGGCGAGATAGTTTTAACCCTTCTGTTTGATGCAAAAAAACCCGACACTTGACAAGCTTAGGTTTCAGAAGTTGTCTAATGAAGTCTGTTGTCCAATTTAGCTCTTTGTCACCAACGTCTGCTGCAGTCGCAAACCATCAGTTAAGAGTCTATTTTCAAACACAGGTGTGGTAAGGAAACGACGGACTCAATCCTTTATCTAATAGGGCTGAGAGTTAGTAAATTACATGTTCCTTCCTGTACAACAGACATTGAGGTATAACTATTTAATACACTTTAGTATTTCCCACACCCATTTTATTGTAATACATTGGTTCACATTTACAAAGATTCCTATCTATACCAGTTATATTTGACCATTCAGTCGAGATACACGATTCCATCGTGTTATTTTTATTAATTTCTATCCAACCTAGCATATGTTTGATATATGGATCAGACCTCTTTAACTGTGCTTAATATTCTCTATTTTCTAAATCTGTCACGTTATCAGTATTGTTACCTTTATTTCTGAGTCTTTGTCTACATCATAGGTCTTTGTTTAATGTTCTACACTCGCCTTGTTCATGGTAGATGTACTTGAATTACTGTTATTTCCTTGATTCTTTTGAACCTACTTCTAAATCAGTTATGAAAGTTCGTGCGGCTAATGCTGAACACGAAGGAACTAAATCTCATTCAGTTTTCTTGTTAGTTGCAATAGAACTAACCTTATTAGAAGACTGGTTTCATTTAGTTAAACTATTTGTGTTTTCGGTGGAATATCGAATTTTTTATTAACAAATTTGGAATCCTTTTTAATAAGTCATTTAACACCACTCGCACAAAATAAACGTTATAAAAAGGTGTGATATAAATATGTTACTTCACACAGATATATATTCGTCTAATTAAAGGCCAGTTCGTTTAATATCCATGTGGGGAAAAAAACAATGACTAAGTACCAGAGAACAAATTGCTTTCCAAATTGCCTCCAAATAAAATAAATTTAAATGAAATCGACAATGTCTTCAGTCTAAACCTAATTATCTCCCGAATATATACTTTACAAAACACATTTACAATACAATCAAATCAAATATATGTATTGATACGATGACGAGTTAGTGAGAAAAGTCACGTATCCATTTCCTTTTATAGCAAAATACATAAAATAACGAAATAAATCACTTACACCTTAATTAAAAATGTATCACTTGATGTCTTTCAATGAAAAGTAAAGAACGATAAATATACAAACTTGTTTTGTCAATTATGACCAACAGAAATCACCATCCCTTTGTCGTTTTTGTCGTGTGCTTCTTTAACTTGTTAAGCTGTTTATCTTACTTTATTATCACCTTCAGACGAGTAAGTGGGCTTTATTTACCTTGCGTCTCGGATATTTTAAAAAATAGACCGTTGACATGTTTAACTATTCGTATTCTGCACTATCATGATTTTATCACATTTTTACAATTATTCAATTCGTTTTACTTAAGTGGTATGTTAAATTTACATTCATTTTGCTTTTCATTGAATCTTGGCTTAGACCTATGTCGACAGTGTTGCAAGAAAACATTGATCAAATCACAATAAAAAAATATTTCAAAATACATGCCAAGTTATAAAACCTCATTATATAACTTATCATAAAATCATAATTTTAAACGTTAAAATAAGAAAGCATTACTGTAACAATCTTTCACTTAAAGCGACATTTTAACAGTCTAATATACGGAATTGCACGATTTTTAAAACTTTTATTTGTGCATTTTTTGAGATAAAAAGATACATATAGGAGATATTCAAATTGTAGAATTGTTATAAAATCAAACATTATTTGACATGTAAATGAATTACGTATGCAATCTTTTTTCTTTCTTTTTTTTTTCTTTAACAATGTACTTATTATACATTTACGATATATTTTATTCATGCATGTATTTTCTTACATATTTACCATAAGAGCTAGAGTGATTTTTTGATAGAATGCTATGGAAACTCATTCACACGAACACAACGTTATTTAATTTGTTCATTTCCATGTATTAAAAGAAAGACATGTTTCTAAACAATAAAATTTTTAAGTTATTGTTTAAAAAAATATGCCAAATACGTTGGTCACATAGCAACAAAGATTTACAAAGAATTTTTGGCAACGCATTAAACACCAATGATATTTGCCCTTATTCATGTCCTTTTTAATATAAATGTAAATAAATAACTACCATGACTTCATTTATCATTTATTTGTAAATTCAGACCGTACTGCATTTTCAATTTATTTTTTTAAAGGGAGAATCTTATATCTTGTCTGACATTTTTTTCTTTATAATTTTATTTTATTTATTATCGTTTTTTATGTTGTTGTTTGATTTCGTTTTTGCTTTTCATTTTGTTGTTTTCTTTTTATTTGTGTTTTAATACATATACATACAATAAGCTTACATTCATGCATTGGATGTACGTGCATGAAATAAAATTCAATATTTTATATATTAGACAATTTTCGGTCTATATCTCCTACGTGCGAAAAGATTTTCGTACAAAATATGAATATCAAATATATGTATATATGTACTGAATAAAAAATTAGTATACATAAAAAGTATTATTAACATTGTACAAACTTAACCTCATCTGAGCGTTATGTGCTCTGCGATTAAATTCTGATATCACTCTACGTCCGTCGTGCCTGGAATATTCCTGGTATGAAATATGATAAACAAGATCAACAAGGAAAGGCGGCGTTCAATGAACGCAACCCCCACATGACACAGCAACAAGAACCAATGGCAAGGAGCCCAGGGGGACCCCAAACAAAAACAGGACAGGGCAAAGACAGAGCATGGACAGGTTAATCATTAAACGATAATTAATTTGTTACTGATTAGGAATTCAAAGAAAATGATTTTTTTTTTAAAAATTGTGCATGGAATTCCATTACATGCAGATCTGTGGTAACCATTGCAACCAAAACACGAATGATTTAAAACAAATCTCTTTAAGCACATGCTCATGAGCCAAACTATTTGTCATGAAACTTTTAAATTCTCTTTTAATTGTGTGGAAACCCCTGGGTATCAATTTGACTCAGACCCGCAGGGAAATTGTTTTTCCCTATATAGGCATAGTAAAGGCTTAAAAAACTTAAAAGGTCTTCACTAAAACCATGAAGAGTAACACAATTGATATTGCGAGTGAAATACTGTCTAGTGGACAAAAATTGCATCACTGGTAGATAGATACGCTTGCTTATATTCTGACAAAACTGTTCATAGTTTTGTTTAAAAATTATAGCCAGATTCACCGATAATAATAAAACGGATTCAATCGATATGACATCGGATGGACACAAACTGTTAGACCTCAGTTGCCTAATATAACATATATTCAATGGGAGAATAAAATCACTACTGCAAATAATGGTTGCCATGGAAACTTCAAAGGAGGGGCTGATGCTTCAAGCTCAAAGCGAATGGAACAAATAGACAACCGAGCAACGACAAAACAAAGATAAACAATGTCTTCATCAACACTCATATTTTTTCTTTGCAAGACTCGCAGTAATCACTTTGTTTTGTAATTTTGATTTCCTGGGGAAATCTGTTAAAGAAATGTAGAAAAAAAATTTAATCTTGTAAATAATTACTTTTTATTTTAGTGACTGTCATGGCAGATTGCCTTTTTAGAATAAAAGGAAATTCAAACATGAAAATAACTGCCGCTCACAGTTGGCATTGTCTGAACATATTATTTTTATAAATGTAAAAGGAAATTCAAACATGAAAATAACCACTCCAGACAGATGTCATTGTCTGGACAAGCTGTTGTAAAGAATTAATCTGCTCTGCAATTTATTGGGATGATCCATCTTTTTCTATTCAACGAAATATATGTGAGGTACATAAAATTTGGTCTCATAGTTTGTAGACTTTTTCATTGAAAATTCATTTAATTGTATACCCATTAATGCTACTTGCGTTGACTTGAGTTCATATATTAGTTACATTTAAGTGCACTGTCTAAGATAAAAAAAAGAGCATGCTCGTGAATTGGCTACAATGTTTCTGGAGTCTACTTATTATCTCGACAAAGAAAAGAGATAATGATAGAAAAGTCATATTAAGATGTTCGTGCATTGTTTCATTTATTCTTGGGTTTCACAGGTAAAGTGATCATAATTTTACCTATGCTACAAAGGAGAAAAAAAACGTCAAAACACTAAGTCTTGTCAATCTGATAAATACCCGGGGCTACAACTATCGAAAAAATGTACAGCCTCGTGTTTCGTTTGTTTTTATGTTACTTAAACAAAGGGAAATCATAAAATTAGATACGTAAGTTGTGTCATTTACGAAGCCGAAACATTAAAGAGGAAACTCGAATATTAACAACTTTCGTTAATAACATTATTTGAATGAGCAAACAAGAGCACCGCTAGGCGATGCATTATATGCCCGAAAGAGTTTATTTAAGAAAGGATGAAACATTTGCATCAATAAAGTATTACCTCCTTCAAACAACAATCCTCCTAATATAAAGTTGGAATATTATGGGCCAAATGGAACTTAAGTTATACTCCGGAAACTGTTTAATAGTGACATTGACCTTTGACCTGGTGATCCCAAAATCAATAGAGGTCTTCAACCCAATATGGACAAACATCCTGTTCAGTTTGAACACTGTTGACTGAATGGAACTAAACTTATGCTCCGGACACTGTTTTCAGTTCTAAGGTAATAGCGACCTTGACCTTTGATCTTGTGATCGAAAAATCACTAGATGTCTTTGACCTATATGGACAATCGTCCTATGAAGTTTGAACACTGTGGGCCAAATTGAACTTTAATTATGCTCCGGAAACTGTATTCAGTTTTAAGGTAATGGTGACCTTAAACTTTGACCTTGTGACTCAAAAATCAAGAGGGGTCTTCTACCTGATATGGACATTCATCCTATGAAGTTTGAGTAATATGTGCCAAATGGAACTTTAGTTTACTCCAGAACGGTTTTCAGATTTAAAGTTATAATGACCTTGACTTTTGACCGTTTGACTGCAAAATCAATAGGGGTCTTTACCCAAAAATGGGCAATCCATCCTGTGAAGTTTGAATACTGTTGGCCAAATGGAACTTAAGGTATTTTCCGATAACTGTTTTCAGTTTTCTGGTAATAGTGACCTTGACCTTTTGACCCTAAAATCTTAGGGGTCTTTTACCCAATATGATAATCATCAACTGAAGTTTGAATATTGTGGGCCAAATGGAACATAAGTTATGCCCCGGAAACCTTATTGCTAACGGACGGACGCCGAGAGTGTAACAAGAAATGCCCGATATTCTATTGAGCATATAAAAAGGGAATTGAATGACAATTAGGTCTTAATTAAGCAATTAATGTTAAGTTAATGTAAAGAAAGCTGATCAAATATACAACATATGTTATAAAATATATGAGTATGTTACTATGAGTTCAATACGTTATGATAAAGACAAGATGTGGGTTGTATATTTACCTTACTTGACAAAACATGTAGCCCTTTAAGAAGTTGGGTCAAATTCTATAAATAAATAATTTATCACAATTTTTTGAAAATGGGCCATTGTAAATTTGTAGCTAAGGGAAGGACACAATACATTTTTATATCAACTTTATATTGAGCAACCTCCCATAGCGTAACAATAACACCAGTTGCCATTACCCAGATTAAACTGTGCATAGCTTTTGTGTTCACCATTTTGTACATAAAAATTCAAATAATCATATTTTTAGATCTGTAGCATCAGCTATGATTTAACATAATATAGAATAAAGTATCTGCATCTTTCTAGAAATATTGACATGTAACGTTTCTTGCTTGAAACAGCTCTGTCTAAACCACTTGGCCAAACGCAAAGTTCAACACAAATTGCTTGGGTTTTTTATTCTGTTTGATAAACAAAACAGGCTAGTAATCTAACAGAAAAGAATGATTATAAATACAATAATATCGACGTTTCAATAAAAAGAGACAAAGTAAATTGAATGAAACGGATAGGCTGAACTCATCCATATGTTATGTTACTAAATGTTCTGATGCTCTGAACAAAACTTAATTGATAGAAAAAGGTTTGATTGTATGATTTTCCGTGAAATCTGATTTTAAAATTGTATGCAAAATATATATCCCCGTAAATTACAGTAAGAACATTCATATAGGTCTTACCTGGATTGCAACTAAGGTAAACCAAGCAATTGTTACATTGACAATCAAAATAACAAAAGACGCAACGTGTGACAGCACACTTACATAAATTTTCCGAGTTTATTCAATGAAATGAACTTACAGCTAAGTTTAGCAAAGCTAGGTATCGCTTGATATATATCTGATGTTTAAATTAAATATCTCTGAATGGCTAAAAAATGTTCATTGCATATGTGTACAAAATCACAAATTCTTTCAAACAAATTATCAAATGAATTTGTTTACCCATTGGTTGTTTCAAACTAGTTCCATCAAAAATTCAGTGCATCACTACAGATCAATTTTACGAGTTTAGTTGTTCAGATGTTTTTAGTTATAAGATATACTTTCGAAAGTGTTTGGTATACTTTATTTTAATGACATTAATCCGAAGGCAAATTTAAGTTGTTATATCTTATTTTGATTTATCAATAGGTTTTTCTTTTCTTCAAATTCGTGCTTACATCTATTCTGTTGCTGTCTTGTCCAACATCTCTCTCTTGATTAAATTCCATGGTTAGGATAATTAGCTCTCGGAGATTTATTGGATCAGGATTCAACTGAAAACGCTGCACGTGAAATGAGCTGCTGACCTGTTACAGTTTTTAAAGTGAAAATTTGTCTAGTTGGCGACATCCTATAGAGAAGAAGGAAATTATGTACATGTATATCAAATGATAATGTTTGGTTTCAATATGTCTATGTCTTTGTGTTTGTTTTTGTTGTTGTTGTTTTATTGTTTTTGAATCATTGAGACGGTTTATAGGCGATAACAGAAGCTGCAAGCTATATGTACCATTCAAGGTCCCTAACATTGGCCTCAGCAGAAATTTAGATTAAAACATGAAAAGGTTAAGATTTAAATCAATAAAAATGTGTTTGAACGGCAGTGATCCTAAAATCTTTAAATTAATTATAAGCCGCTCCTGGTCCCAAATTTAAAGAATGCATTTATCAACAATGAGAAAAAAATGTGCAGAACAAGATACAGGTGACATGAAGTTTTATTTATTTAACAGGATCAGAGATTATACAGTCTGCATATCACAGAAAACCTTTAAATTATAAGAAGCGGGCAACATACCTTGGGAATTATTTAACGGTATTCAAGTAGGAGTTCTGAAAACTCTGCACAAAAATGTTAGATTGGTGGTATTAAATATCACAATCAACACAAATTTTTGCTGAAACGATCTTAACGGATAGAAAACATAACCTCTGAGTGAACGTGAAAGGCAAATTTTACAGGAAATAAAATAAATCAAAATTTTGAGGAAAAAAAAAACAAGTTTCGATAGAGCAAACAATAAGGCAATCAAATAATAAAAGAAAACTAACTTTACCTGATATACCAATATCTGTGTTTTAACACCAAGCAATAAAAGATCGAATGTAAACAAGAAGCGTGGTGTCATACAGAACATTTCGAGTACTTCTGAATAATAAAAGATTTTTCTTCTGGTGCAAACGGAAATTTATTTTACATTTTGATCAATCATAAATGCTAAATTTAGTTCAAAGTAAACCTTGTGTTTGTCAAGTATTAAACATGATACCATTGAATAATTACTTTTTATTCCTTATAAAATCTCATGTACAACACATGGTAGTTTTTCGATAATCACCCAGTGGTCGACTTGTTAACGCGTCGGACTAGTTATTTTAAAGATTGCTAGCCGCACGACTTCAAACCATGCCATGAGCAACCCATTTTTTTTTGGTTGTTGGTTTGTTTTATTTTTGTTGTTGATGTTGTTGTTTCTTTTTCTTACTGATTTGTTGCAGAAACAAATAGTTTCTTTAAAACGAAACCAATTAACACATGGTTGTTAAAAAGGTAATTGTACTAAAACACCTTGATAAAGTCAAGTAATCCATGGGAAGAATGCATCAAATGTTTTCGGAGTTTTTTGGTTTTATTTTATACAATGTAGCAATACCACGTGACCAAAATTATTTTCGGCATCATTCTTTAACGAATATTGCTCGATTCGGAAAAGAAAAAAGCCGTTAGTATTTTATTTCTGTACCAATTTCTTTCGGATATGCACCAGTCTACGGGGAAAAATAAGCTTGCCAAAGAATATTGGATCTCCGTCAGTATATGAACCATTTTATCAAACACTTTGTATAACTTTGGAAGTTGTTTGTATAGGAGCAAATTTCAGTTGCAAAGCAACATCTGTTCAGTTCCCTGTCTATAAAAAGTTCACCAAGAATAACTTTCTTTATTTTATTTTCTATACGATGTACATGTTAATTCAAAAACGCATGTACCAACTATTTTTATTCGCAGCGCTATCAGTGATTTTGAAAGCTGTAAAATTGCTGTATGTATTTGTTTAGAAATTTATTTGCTCTTTAATCATTGTTCTTTCACGGCAATGATTGTGAAAAATCTATAAGTGTCATGAAGCAATATTTATCGTGAACTTCAATATATGTAGAAAATCAAAATCCCAAAGAACATCCAAAACGGCGAAACTAAAAATGATACATTCTCGGTTGGACTTAGTCAATATCAATATGTATAACCATACATATACTAGGTAAAGAACCGGTGGCAATGTCTTAGTATGATAGCATGCAAATTTATTTTTTACATCCTTTTTTACATCCAAAACTAACCGTCTTTCGTAAATTGGATAGAACTTCGTTCCATTCAGAACACTTCACACTATTTATTTTATTATTACATGTCTTTCTGATGAAAAACTGCCTACTGACCAATTTAACTTTATCAGTCACCCTAAGGATGAAGCATTTGTAAGACATGGGAATTAAATAAACATTGCCGCCATCAAAAAGCAATCTTCCTTTATAGCTAACAAACCTGTAAATTTATTTCCAAAGTACCAAAATCAATTTGTTATATTGTAGGTAGAAATGCTACGACTGTATGACGGAAAGACACCAGGGATATAACATTATATCAGCAAATTGTTTAGGGCATATTATTAATGTACTCAATATAAGTGGTCATCCTATGAAGTATGACAGTTGTGTAACAGTTAAAATATTAAGGTCATTCGATATTGACCTCTGACCTTGTGACTCCAATATAGATATGGATCTTGTTTTCAATATAGGCAATCATCCTATGAATTTTGAACACTGTAAGCCAGATGGAACTTGTGTTATGCTCCAGAAACAACAATTTTCAGTGTTAAGGTCATTGTAACCCTGACTTTTGATCTTATGACACTAAAATCAATAGGGTGTCTCGCATTGGACATGGCTGTTCATCCTATAAAATTTTACAGCTGTAGGTTGATTAATACTTAAGTTATTGAACGAAACCCGTTTTCAGTTTTAAGGAAATGGTGACCTTGACCTTTGACCCAGTGACACCAAAATCAACAGCGATTTTCTACCTAATATGGACAATCATACTATGAAGTTTGAATAGTGTGGGCCAAATGGAACTTAAGATATGCTCGCTAACGGACAGACTCACGACGGACGGACGGACGGACGGGCGCCAGGGGTATAACATAATATGCCCGAAATCTTTTCGGGCATATAAAAAGTCAAGTATTTGACACTTAAGTAAGATAAGCTCGGGAGACAAACATTTGACAGTTGTATGATTGAAATTGAATATAATTTTCCAATGAAACCGCAATGTTACATATGATATGTTTGCTATTATTATTCAATGGGCGAATTGATCAGAGCCATATGGATCACAATCCTAGTTCTTGTCGGTGTGACTAGTTCATGTCAATCATTTTATATAATCATCGATAATCAATTTTATTTTTGCCTTTTTGAATGTTTTGATGGCTTTTTTTTGTAAAATCATTAATCTGTTTACTATATTCTACTTTGTTCACTCAATATGGCGTCTATTCTCGTCCCTTGTAGGCGACTCGTGGCTCATTACGGGCCTTTAACAAACAGAGAGTCATAACTATCAGGTTTACATCACAAAAATTCATAGTGCTTATAATTGTGATTTGGTTTATCAAAAGATACAAGTTCAGAAAAAGATATATACATGTATCTTTAATATTCTCTCTTCTGAGCACAGAAGAACATCATCGTCAAAACGTATCTTTACTTGGATTTGAAACGAAAATCATAAAAAATGATTTTTGTACAGGACTAAATCAGCATGATTTCAATTTCAATTTATTTATTCACTCAGATCATGCAAACATGACAACATGAGGTAATGATACAATTACATGTACATAATAAATGAGGCTTCAGAATCAGACAGTATCAAAATAACATGGTATATAAATTATTAACATAAATAATATTGCAGGAGAGTCAGTATTACAACAAATACTTCAACGGTGATTTGACCTGCACTATTGCGATACTTGTAAAAGTTTCACAATCTGTATGTAGTTCATATAATTAAGTTCAAGGGATTTATCGCGGATCTGCTTTTATAAAGTCAAATTCTTTTCTGCAATGTTTTATGTTGCTTATAAGACCATTATTACAGTTGTTTAAAACAACTGCCGTTTATTAGATTCACCTAGATTTTATTATTTAATTGTATTGTTTCCTTTGTTGATATTTTGAATTTTTTCACCAAAAATTGGATGTACATATTTAGGCATCTGAAATCTGGTATAAACTGTAGTCCATTGTTTTCGACTTGAAGCTGGTGCAAGAATTTTGTTTTGTAATTAACATTTGATATCATTTATTGTACAAACATGTATTATGTCTAATATTATGTATAAGTATTCAATTAAAGTCAAAACCGTGCCAAAACCACCCAAACAACAGCCACCCTTAAACAGCATTACAGTGCTTAACATAATAGAGGATCCTCTTGATAAGGAACTCTTGTCTATAACGGAATTGTTATATTTCTCTTATATGCGGCCCTGGTCACAGGTGTGACTGTAATTATGCATCAATGTATATAGTCAGTACAAATATAATAGTTGCAAATGACGCTATATTAATCAGTACAATACAATAGTTTCAACTGAACCTGTATTAATTATATCAACAGTACGTTGCTCAAACCAAATTAGCCTTTTTCTGATGCAATTGAGAAAACTCTACATCTATAAAACCATTTCTGTAAAAGAAAGATGTCTGTTTAGTGAAAAGTATTTGTTTAGTTTTATGCAAATTCGAAAACAAATGCTTTCATTTACTTTGCATTCATTTATTATACATATTTTGTGCAAAATACAATAACATTTTCTTTATACTATAACATAATATTGAATGTTACACATAAGATTAAAAATAACACAGCACCAAAAAAAGTATTCTTTGTCATTTGCACTAAAACTTTATGAGTCTGCCATGTAAGCAATATGTATTTCAAATACTGCAGTTTCTTGAAATAGTTAAAAGATGGTAACTTAGTATTTAGTACTGATGCAAAATGGGCTTTGAAAATACGAATTAGATTGTTTACAATACATTCTAATTCTTACATGAAGGACCATCTGACGTTTGTTTTGTTGGATTTTTAGTCACACTGATACCGTAGATATCTTTCTAACACAAAACAATTTTACGGAACTGGACTCGAATCTACAGCGATGAGGATCAAGTGTTTCGAAGTCGGCTATTATAACTAAACCACACAGTCAAAAAAGACTCTTCAACCATTCATTTACCGTGTTGTTACTTTGATATATATCTGTACATTTTAGAGTTTTACAGTTGATTGAAAAATATATCATTATTATAGATACGCCCTAAAGGGACTTCACTGGCGTCTAACAGCTGAAAACATAAAGCTGTATTTCTAACATAATAAGTTGGAGCACTTAAAACAGGCAGGTATGCAACGATAGTAAAAGATTTAAAAGTATCGTATTTTTGTGCTTTTCATAATCCGATTGCGGTGAAAACCTTAACAATGCTTTCCAATTTGGGGTCATTTTGAACAATTTGAACAATTAATTTAGAAAAACGGAATGAGCGAATAATCTGGAATTTTGCACAAAGTTAACTGGTCTATATCGACATCTCGAAAAATTATTTCCAGTCCCGACATGTCAAAACAAAACCTCAGTGGAGTGCCTTTAAGAGCAACCTTACATCTTTAAATCCAATTAGCACATACACACAGTCGCATATTTCGACCCTTTTCTTCAAACTTCGGATAAAGAACACAATGAATCGATACGGTATTTCGGTCTAACCTACGCTTAGAAGCTAAACATGTAAACAAATAACTATTCATGGTCGGGAGGTGTTTTATTATATCGAGTAATGGTCTACCTAAATTTACAGTTATAAAAGTTGTTTAGATAGTTCATTACCTATTACTATAATTATAATGTTTATAATAACACAATCAAACCTTTGATAATCATGCATTTCTTGCTTAAATAATGTAGTCAAAGATACGTAAAAGTAATGAATTTAGTAACATTTATTTATGTTTACATAACATTAATTTATAGAATGTATTAATTCAACGTCACGTTTTGCAATATTCGTGATATTCGGATATACAAAACATATGTTTTTAACAAGTGAAAACAAAATATGTTTAATGTATCCTTAACTAGAACACGTTTTTCGGTATAACAAGTTCAATCATTTTGTAAGATCGGGAAACCAAATGTGCAAGCCTCATTAAATAAAGTCGTTACTTACTTACTTATCTACCTACCTACCTACCTACTTATGTTTTTTATATGACAAAGGTCATGATATTTTGTACTTGTTAACCTTTTTTAAAATAAACTAAGAAACACAAACAATTGTAATGAATGCAGAAGAGTCTAGTCAGTGGATGAGGTCAATCTTTTAGGATCTAGCTACAAGTTATACGTCAATTTCGAAAATTACAATTTGCATTTGCATTCCCTATCATTGATCATTAAAGAAAATTGTAGATAAGCCTACAAGATATGTTGTTTTGCATAGAAAAGATAACAATGGTATTATTGCTAGATCTATGTCGCCAACAAAAAAAATGCTACTAGTAATGTACATGCTATATAACTTTGTCTATTTGCTATTTTTGAAGCGCTTTTGACCCACACTAGAGTGTTTCTCTTGGAAGTACTGGTTCCATATGAGAAAACATGATCGCTATACAAATTAAAACTTTAGCCCTTGTTTGGGTTGAAAAAAAACAACAACATTATAATTGTCACGCCACTGCGGCATAGTACCAGGTTACTTGTCATTACTAGGCATGAATTTTTGGGAAAGAGACAATTCCTCTTAATAATAATAATATAATAAGTAGGTTACTTCTGTGCTGATTATATTGAAGTATTAACATTCATTGGAAATATGTTAATGAAGCGCATATTGTTTCACAACAATAAGATGATAAAAAGTTACAATTCGCTATTTTCTAAATATTTATAAATCAAAGAAACTATGTAGTATTCCAGTTTGGTGTTTGTAGAATGTATCTTTAATATGTTTTGCTTTATTTTATCAAACATTATCCGCTTAATAAATGCAATGTTTCCTCACTGGAAAAAATAGATTATTTATAATAAAATTGATCAAGAAAACAATTGATTGGATGGTATCTTCCGAAACAGCATGAAAACTTTTAAAATCAATATGTAAAACATTATAAGACAAAGCGAAATAAAGAAGACTTTTATCTCCACGGTATATACGTTGTCAATTGTTCATGAAATAAGTAATAGAAAGAACATCGAAACATAAGATTTGTTCGAGGGGGCGTAGCCCCCGAGTATTGATCAGATTGCGAGTGTTTTGATGTTCTTTCTCTTTAGTATCATAGTCATTGCGCGTGTTTTGATGTTCTTTCTCTTTTGTATCATAGTCAAACATAAAACACGTTCCCTGTTGTCCTGCGGAAATCGGTAAAAAAATGTAGAAAAAAAAACAATTTAATCTTGTAAATATTTACTTCTTATTTTAGTGATTGTCATGGTAGGTTGCTTTTTTAATAAAAGGGGATTCAAACATGAAAATAGCCGCCGCTCACAGTTGGCATCGTCTGACCAGATTATTGTTATAATGTTAAAGGAAAGTCAAACATGAAAATGTATGAGAATAACCACTCCAGACAGATGTCATTGTCTGGGCAAACTGTTTTAAAGAATGAATCTTTCTATTCAACAAAATATATGTGAGGTATATAACATATGGTAAAATTATAGTTTGAAGACCTTTTTCTCGAGTTAAATCATATACCCATAAGTGCTAATTGCATTGACTGGAGTTGTTGTATAAGTCACCTTTTATTGCACTGTCTGGGATAAAAATAGAATATGCTTGTTGATTGGCTACGATGTTTCTGGGGTTTACTTATGATGTTGACAAATGAAAGGGATAATGATAGAAAAATCATATTCTGATGCTCGTACATTAGTTCATTTAATCCGGGGTTCAACAGGAAAAGTGATCTTATCTTTGCCTTCAAAGGAAAAAGAATAACAAAACACTTGGTAATCTGATGTATACCCATGGGCTACGACTCTAGTAAACACTGTACAGCCTCGTGTTACGTTAACACGGGGAAATCAGAAAATTTGAAAAGAACTATAATTAGACAGTCGATACGTAAGCTGTTCCCTAACTAAGTGGAAACTCGAATATTATCAACTTTCGTTATATAAAAATATCTAAATTTGTCAAAAAAGGGAACTGAATGCAAACTTTTTCAATAAGGCAGGTCTTAATTCCACAATAAATGTTTGTTAATGGTAAAAATAGGTGATTCATTTCGTAACATACGATAAAATATAATGAGTATGTTATAATGATTTCAATACACTTTGATAAAGACCAGACGTGGTTGTATATTTACCTTACTTGACAAAAAAGGTAGCCATTTTAATTATCGGGGTCAAAGTTCTATAAATAAATATATCTGCAACAATCATTGAAAAATAGGGATATTGTAGATTATGCAGCTAAGGGAGAGATCCAATACATTTTTTGATAGCAATGCTGGGTATTGCTTGAGATGTATCTGATGTTTAAATTATATATCTCTGAATGACTAAACAAAGTTCATTGCATATGTTTACAAAATCACAAAATCTTTCAAACAAATTATCAAATGAATTTGTTTATCCATTTGTTGTTTCAAACTAGTTCTATCAAAAAGTCAAGTGCATCATTAAAGATCAATTTTAAGCGTAAAGTTGTTCAGATGTTTTTAGTTATACGATATACTTTCAAACCAGTTTGGTATACATTATTTTAAGTTCCCTTACGGGATCGTTCACATTAAAGCCATAAATATGAAAAGATGCAATTTGCTGATTTTGCCAGGAAGCTTACGGTATTATCCTCCCAAAGGTTTGCAGTCACTGAAAGAAAAAAATTGCAAGGTTCAATTAGGCAGGCAAATCATAAATTGAGGTATTTTTATTACTGGTTAAGTTTATCCTATGATTAGTTGAGTGGCATCAAAAGCTAAAAAAGAAAATGATGGTAAAGTGGCATCAAAAGCTAACATTGAAAATGATGGTAAACAAATTTCCTCACATCATTATATTAACCTCTTATAATCGTAACCATTTTTTGATAAAATAAATATAATTTTGTTCGATAATCGAAAACAGATATTTTGATATATGTCAGATATCTATACAGTAATCATAATCAAAAACTACATACGTGATACAAAACTCCACTTGGATACAGCCCACATGTGTACCTTGCTCTTGTAATTTCACTGTAAGGTCGAAGGTACCTCTGAGTTCTATTGGAAGTGGTTTGGGAATAATAATTGGTACTGACGGTACTTTGTACTCGTTCTAGAAATGTAATCTTTTTCAATCAATGCACAAGATAACATCAATTTATAACAAAGACATCGTTTTACAATACGTTGAAATGATAAGTGCTAAAAATTGACATTCTGATATCAATCAAAATATTTTTTCGGCAGAGGCAAGTGAAACATCATACGTATATAGACACGGGTAATATAATAAAAGCATACGCTAAAAGTGAAAGCGCCACTAAATTATATAAAAATCTGGAAACAAAGTGATCCCTCGGAAGCATTTATCACAACAAAATTACAAATGAATTGCAGACTCGGTTTGACTGAGTCTGTACATGAGGGATAATGAAAATGTGCAACATCCCTCACGCCCCCTAGCATAAACCATTAAATGTTGCCTTTATTCAGGTATGAAATATACTATACATCTTTAACAATTCAATTGCCTGTAGAACCAGTTTATTATATTGTTCCTAGACTAGGTAACCGATCTTATAAAATGTGGCTCATATAGATTAGTGTGTGTATCTTATTTCACTGTGGGTCAAATCCTAAGTCAAATGAAAGAAGTATGCTGGCATTTCTCCCAACCCCTCAAATGCTTGTTCGTTACTTGAGACATAAAACAAAAAAGAAAGTATGCAGATATGTTTGTTCGTTCATCACAAAAAAGACAGTATGCAGACACGTATAATTATAATCATTACCGCAAATAAAGACACTATATTCAAGTCCTTCTCACGATAATTCTACATTTAAAATATTTGCTGAATTAGTGATCACTGTTACATCTTAAAGATCCTGTGTCTTGTAATTAAGGATGTAACATACAATTAAGTGAAGTTTGGTGTATGTATATAACTATTCTTGTAAAAGAATTTCCAAACATCCAATGAAATATTAAATATGTTAAGCAAATGTTTATATACATTATAATAAACGTTAAAATTAAACGTTAAATTAATGCATTCATTTTATTTTTAACAAACAACTGGCTTAGACTTTATCAAAAACACATTTCTAATTATCTCCCTTTATTTACATGAAATATTAAGTTCGGTAATATCTTTACAAATAATGTTGTTGTTTTTAAACCTACAAAATAGATAAATCTTCATTTGACCATCAGATTTACGACTTACGACTTAAAACATAAAAATACGGAGTATTTAAACAAATACATCATGGTTTAATACAAACCTTTAAGAAAGGGCACGAACAATTGTTGTCATACTTCTCCATCATAAATGGTGGACATTTATTGTGTTTCATTAGTCTTTCAAGTTCTGCACACAAGTCATTCAAATGGCAATAATATTCACCTATAATGTCACACAGTTCCGTGTAGCCTCTATCAGTTTTCAGTCTCCAATTTAAATCAACCTTGAATAAACAAGAAATAATTTAAATAAAAAAATGTAACTGTAGAAACATTTCATTTTAAAGGTTGATCTTTATTTCTTTGGTTGTTACATTTTTAATATCTTATTGTTTAGGCAGACATTTCTTTCTTTCTGAATATAATTAAATAGTCCTTTAAAAACAGAATTGTTATGAAGAAAAGTTTACTGTAATTAACTTTAGTGAGAACATTTCCTATGTTTGTCTGGATCTTAAAGGAAACATAGGAAACTATAGTTTAACCACCCTCTGACAAGTGTATCTTGGTGCAATGACATTCATTCGAAGGCACATTTAAGTGGTTATATCCTTTTTCTATTTATCAATAGGATTTGTTTTTCAAATCCGAGCATGACATAATGGCTTACATCTATTCTGTTGCCGTCTTGTCCAACATCTCTCTCCAGATTAAACTCCATTATTAGGAAAATCCGCTCTCGGAGATTGATTGGATCAGGATACAATTGAAAACGGTGCACGTAAAATGGGGCTGCTGACCTGTTACAGTTTGTAAAGTGAAAATTGCTCTGGTTCCCGACATCCTATAGAGAAGAAGGAAATTATATACATGTTCATAAAATTATAATGTTTGGTTTCAAATTGTTCTGTGTCTTTGTGCTTGTTTTTGTTTGTTGTTGTTTTTTGTTCTTTTTTGTAATTGCTATAGTACGCCAATATTGAAATAATAGTGTTTAATATATTTTGTAGATAGACTGTAATGCTCATATTCATTTCCGCACAGAACCAATTGATATTTTTATGTTACTTATTGGGTAAGTAGTACATTTATATGCTTTTCATTCCTAAATTTATATCAAAAATGTTTCCAACTCCTTCAAATTAAAGAAAAGAATGTGTCAATTAGAAATAACCATCATCATTAAAAGTAAATATCGCTATAGCATATATAAGCATTATGTTAAAATGCATTCATCTATTACATCGAGCAGATTTACATTAAAGGAAATAGTTCGACTAAGTATATGTATGTTAATAAATTAAATGGCAAACTGCTTCAAATAAATTAGATCGATCACTATTCTTTAATTGTGTTCTTAGTTTTAATATCCATTTGAATCGACAATTCTGATCTTTGTATGATTAGATAGAAAAAGTGATATTACGGTACTCTAAAAATGAATATGTTGCAGTCTTGGAATAATTGAGACGGTTTAGAGGCGATAACCGAAGCTGCAAGGTACATGAACCATTCACGGTCCCGAGCATTGGCCACAGCAAAATTTTACATTAAAACATGAAAAAGGTAAGTTTTAAATTAATAAAAATGTATTTGAACGACAGTTATCCTGAAATATTTGATTAATTTATAAGCTGCTCCTGGTTCCCAGTTAAAAGTATGCATTTATCATCAATGAGAAAAAAAATGTGCAGAACAAGATACCGGTAACATGAAGTTTTAAAACAGGATCAGAGGTTATACAGACAGCATATCACAGAAAACCTTCAAATTCAAAGAAGCGGGAAACATACCTTGGGAATGATTTAACGGTATTCAAGTAAGAGTTCTGAAAACTCCGCGCAAAATGTTAGATTGGTGGTTCAACACAAATTTGTGCTGAGACGATCTCCAAGAATATAAAAAACATAACCTCTGATTGAACGTGAAAGGCAAATTTTACGGGAAATGTATTAAATAAAAGTCTTGAAGAAAACAAAAACAATAATTGATAGAGCAAACAATAAAGCATATCAATAAACATAAAAATAAATAAAAAACTAACTCTACCTGATAAATGATTCTCTGTGTTGAAACAGCCAAGCCCACCTAAAACATTTAAATGTAAATTCCGAAGAAACTTGTGTCATACACGTACATTTCGAGTACTCCTCTGAATAATCAAAACGGTTTTTGATTTGTTTCAAACGGGAAATTATTTTACATTTTAACCGATGATAAATGCTAAATTTAGGTAAACGTTAGTCTTGTGTTTGCAAATATTAAATATGATGCCATTGAATAATTACCTTTTTCTTCCTTGTTACAACTCATATACTAGTACTTATGATACACATGATAATTTTTGTTTAAATAATCACACAGTGGTCGACTTGTAAACGCGTCGGACTTGTAGTCTTAGGATCGGTACCCGCATGACTTTAAACCATGCCACCATGAGCAACTTGTTGTTCCGGGGGGGGGAGTGTTGAATGTTTTTGTGTTGTTGTTGTTGTTTTTAGAAACGTATTCGGCAATCTAGGGTGTGCCTATACGCTTATAGCTTCCTTCAAGATCGAACAAAAAAGTTTCTTTATAACGAAACAATTAAAACATGGTTGTTAAAAGGTAATTGTACTAACACACCTTGCTAAAGTCACGTAATCCGGGGGAAGAATGAATCAAATGTTTTTGGAGCTTTATACAGTGTAGAAATACCACGTGACCCAAATTATTTTCGGCATCATTTCCTAAACAAATATTGCTCGATTCGGAAAAGAAAAAAGCCGTATTTTATTTCTGTACCAATTTCTTTTGGATATGCACCAGTCTACGGGGAAAAAGCTTGCCACAGAATATTGGATCTCCGTCAGTATATGAGCCGTTTTATCAAACACTTTGTATAACTTTGGAAGTTGTTTGTATAGGAGCGAACTTCAGTTGCAAGCTATTTCGTTTTCTTGCAATATCTGAACTACACCATGATAAAAGATTCAGGTTAACATCAACAGTGAGTACGAAGACAAAATCCTACCCAAATATGTTCATGTTTTATTTATAATGGGGTAAATATTTTTTTCAATTGTCAATTCTGGCCCGAAAAACAATGGACTACTGTTTCAAGCAGATTTCAGAATTGGGTGAAGCTGCAAAGCTACATCCCTTCAGTTTCCTGTCTATAATGATTTTCACCAGGAAAAACATTTTTTATTTTACTTTCTACACGATGTTCATATTTAATCAAAAACAAATTTACCAACGATTTTTATTCGCTGCCCTATCAGTGATTTAAAAGCCATAAAATTGCTATATGTTTTTGTTAAGAAATTTATTTGCTCTTTCATCATTGTTCTTTCATGGTAATGATTGTGAAAAATCTATAAGTATCATGAAGCAATACTTATCGTGAACTTCAATACTGGTATGTAGAAAAACAGAATTTCAAATAACGTCCAAAACGGCAAAACTAAAAATGATACATTCTCGTTTGGACTTAGCCAATAACCATATTTATAATCATACATATACTAGGTAAAGAACCGGTAGCAATGTCTTAGTATGATAGCATGCAAATTTATTTTTTACATCCTTTTTTATATCCAAAGTAACCGTCTTTCGTAAACTGGATACACTTCAGAACACTTAATACTATTTATTTTATTATTACATGTCTTTCTGTTGAAAAACTGCCTACTGACCAATTTAACTTTATCAGTCACCCTAAGGATGAAGCATTTGTGAGACATGGAAATTAAATAAATATTTCCTCCTTCAAAAAGCCACTTTCCTTTATAGCTAAAGAACCTTCATATATATTTCCAAAGTACCACCATCAAGTTGTTATCTTGTAAGTAAAAATGCTACGACGGTAGGACGGAAAGACGCCAGGGATATAACATAATATAAGCAAATTGTTTCGGGCATGTAATTAATGAAGTCAATATAAGTGGTCATCCTATGAAGTTTGACAGTTAAGAAACTGTTAAAATATTAAGTCATTTGATATTGACCCCTGGCCTTGTGACTACAATATAGATATGGACTTTTTATTCAATATAGGCAATCATCCTATTAAGTTTGAACACTGTTAGCCCAATGAAACCTGTGTTTTGCTCCAGAAACCACAATCTTCGGTGTTAAGGTCATTGTAACCCTGTATTTTGATTTAATGACACTAAAATCAATAGGGGGTCGCGCATTGGACATGGTTGTTCATCATAACATTTACAGCTGTACGTCTCGACTAAACACGTAGAGTGAGTGAGTGCGAAACTGTCTTACAAGGATAAAGGATCCATCAGATGACCTTGACCTTTGATCTCTGACACTCAAAATATCAGCACAGTTTTCTACCTAATATGGACAATCATACTATGAAGTTTGAATATTGTGGGCCAAATGGAACTTAAGATATGCTCGCTAACGGACAGACTGACAGACGGACGGACGCCAGGGGTATAACATAATATGCCCGAAATTCTTTCGGGCATATAAAAAGTCAAGTATTTGACTTTTAAGTAAGAACAGCTCGGGAGACAAACATTTTTGACTTTTAAATAAGAACAGCTCGGGAGACAAACATTTGACAGTTGTATGATAGAAATTGAATATAATCTTCCAATGAAACCGCAATTTTACATAAAGATATGTTAGCTATCAATTATTCAATGGGCGAATAGATCAGTGTCATATGGATCACAATCCTAGTTCTTGTTAGTATGACTATTTCCAATGTCAATCATTTTAAAAAATTATCGATTACCAATTTTATTTCCGCCTTTTTGAATGTTTTGTTTCAAGAAATTTGACTGTGATTGATGGCTATTGTTTTGTAAAAACTATTTTCTACTTTGTTCACTCCATATGGCGTCCATTTTCGTTCCTTATAGGCGACTCATGGCTAATTTTGGGCCTTTAAATAACAGAGAGTCATAAGTAATGCAACTAAGTTACAGTACTATCAGGTTTACATGACAAAAGTTCCATGTTGTATGAAATTATATGAAAAATGTTCTACAAAAAGAACAATATCTGACGTATGATGAAAGTGCCTACAGTATAATAATAAGCGTAGAATGTTAAGGTTGTGCGCATAGCAATTAGCTAAATAATTTTAACGATACATGTACATAGTACATCAGATTAAGATTTGGTTTTTCAAAAAAGTATGACAATTTCAGAAAAAAATAAATACATGCATCTTTTAAAATTCGTTCCTGTGAGCACAAGTGGAATATCAAGCAGAACATAGCTTAAGTTCGAATTTAAAAACAAAATCATGTAAATAAGATTTTTGTACAGTACTAAATCTGCGTGATTTCAATTTCAATTTATTTATTCACTGAGATCATGCAAACATGACAACATAAGGTAATATTGCAATTACATGTACATAATGAATGAGGGTTCATAGTCAGACAGTATCAAAATAACAAGATATATAAATTATTAACATAAATAATATTGGAAAGTCAGTAATATAACAAATGCTTCGACATTTATTTGACGTGCACTATTGTGGTAATGGTCGGTTTCACTATCTGTATGTATTTGGAATAATTAATTTTTAGATGTTTATCACGAATCTGCTTTTATAAAATCAAATGATTTCCTGCAATGTTTTATATTGCTTATTAGACCATTGTTACAGTTATTTGGAATACCTGCCGTTTACTAGATTAACCAGGTTGGATTATTTAATTACATTTTTCCCTTTGTTGATATTTTAAATAATTTCGCCGAAAGTTGGATGTACATAATATATTATTTGAGCATTCTATCTAAAATCTGCTCTAATAGTCCAGTTAATTTGTAACAAAATATGCTAAAATACTTCAGAAAATTGGAAAAGCATGAAACTTGGCACAGATGTTAATAAAGGTAAAAGAAACATTTTGGGCATGGTACCCATTTTATATATGCCAAGATGTTTGCCATGGCAACCATTTTTAAAAATGGCCGCCATTACATGGAATTATCACCTTTCTTTTTCAGTAGAGGCTATTTATACTTACAATTATGCTAGAAATAACCCCAGTTTGCACTTAACATGAGAGATTTGCATTACTTATAATCAAAGATACTAGTTAGAATTATAATGCTATTAATTGTTTCTGTTCCTATGGTAACACGTTACTGAAATTACAAAACAGTCTATTTCAGTACTTTGAAATATTTTTCTGATTATTTTCTCATATTCAATTTATTTGTTGTAATCCTAAGTAGACGATCACGTCAAATAACTATGAAATATAATGACTTAAAATGCTTTATGTGTGTAGTGTGAGCAATTTACCATATAAGAAGTATTCAAATTGTAATATCTGAATTTATAGTATTTACAAACAGAATAGGATGTCTTAACATATTCCATCCCTGTAAATGCAAGGAAAGCTGGAAGTATTTATATTTCCTTCAGCGTACTCAACAATTTTTGCTAGCACCAAATATTACCTAAATTCCATGTTAAACAAATCTTATGATACTATGAAAATAAAAGAACAAAAGCGTATGTATAGTAGGTACTATATAGTGCCTGAAAGGGTCGATTGACCCTCATTAGGCATAGAATACACACACGGTCCTGTAGGCATTGAGTTCTCAGATCTATTAAATGTAACACCACTTTCATGTTGGACTATTCATAATTCAATTTGAGAGTGATTGCAACCTTAAAGATATAACCCAAATATTTAGTTTCATGTTTTTAAAGGGGAACACAGGCAACATTTTTATTTTGAATTTTTCATTCATTAATCTGTAAATCTTCAAAATATATATACTTGACAGTCATCGGTGATTCTGTCGGCGGCTAAATTTCGTTTATATTTACGCTTCAAACTCAAAATAAATAGAATTGATACCGAAATTCATGATTGGACTTTTACAAATGTCGTTTTAGCGTGATTTGAGTACATAAGATAATTTTGGTATTGTCATTAATTTGCCTGCGTATTCCTTAAATATTTTCTTTTTAAATCATACGTTCAATATTAAATCTTAGTTACGAAGATCTTTAAAGAGTGTGTAGTGTTGCACTTTGCAAGCTCTATCATGTCTATGCATATTGAAATTCTATTCTGAGTATCCTATTTCATGTATTATAATGATATCAAGTATCTCTCTATTTGACAGAAGTCTATCTGAGGTAAGACTTTCATCTGAAGTTTATGTTAAACATAGTCCTGAAAGGATTGACAGCCTTAGACTTGATAACAATAACAACCGTGACTTTACATGCTTAATCAATCACAGAAATCTCAAACTATGAATACAACAGAGACCAACATTCATGGAATGCAGTCCTGAAATCGTTAAAACATGATAAACAAGATCATCAATGAAAGACGGCGTAACGCAGCCCCCACCCTAAAGTCACATATTAAATGTTTTAATCAGGTTTCAACGAAAACCGGTAGTTGTTATGCCAAAGTCTGCAGGCGGGCAGGTGAGCGGACGGCAACTTTTGGTTTCCGCTCAACTTGAATTTGCGTTTGCCTATAGACACTAAACTTTGTGTGTTTGGGTAGCTTATAGCAAGAGGCAGCTTGGGATTGCCAAAGGTGTTTGTGATCAAAGTCACTGCTGCTTAAAACAGAAATTCAGTTTTCGCCCAAAAGCTCGAATTTGCTTTGGCCTATTGACAACAAACTTGGTGTGTGTGCTGCTTTTAAGTGTAACCTTGGTGTCAGTGATTAAGGTCAAGGTCACTGTTACACAAAAATAGAAATTCAGTTTCAGCTCAATCACATGAGTTTGCTTCGGCCTATTTACATCAAATTTAGTATGTGGGTAGCTTATTTAAAGATGCAACTTTGTATTGCTACCAAGGTTTGTGTGCTCATGGTCAAGATCACTGTCGCTTAAAAAAGAAACTCAGTTTTCAAATAATAATTTGAGATTGCTTTCACCTATTGCCTCTAAACTCGCTCTATGGGTAGCTTATATTACGATGCAGCTTTGGATTGCTATTTAGATATCTGGGAGCTATGTCACTTTTCTGTTTTGTTTTAGAACAAAATTACAAAACTGGTATTGGAAGCAAAGAGCCTTAGTTAGGATATTTGCTTTTATCTTTGTAAAGTTGCTCTTTGCGATTTCTAGCTGCAAACACGATTACCATTATGTTTATACTATTTGAGCTTCAAAACTGTACCAAATCTCAACCATCATTCTTATTCTATGGAAATGTTCGTACTTACGTCACATATCATAAAAGGAATTGCACATGTCAGATCAAATCTGTCACAAAGGAACAAAACCAGCTTTTATAGCCTATTTTGAAATTTACGTTCTTGATCTTGATGATGAATATCAATATGCTTTACTCTTTACTCTTGTCTTGTTTAAGCATGTCAATGAAACTTTGGAATTTGTTGTCAAGTCTGGAAACTGCTGAGCTATTACAACAAAACCCAGCACAAAATGCTGACTGAGACTCTAAATAATATCAAACAACACATTCATCACAAAGTCTGTTTTCATAAGCATGACCAAGAGCTGTCAGCATTAAGAGAGAAATACCCTAGGTATCTGATGTTTTATGGGCAGCAAGGTTTACTCATATTATTTTCAATGTCACATTTGTTCTAAACCTTAGACTTGGTGACGTATCTTGAATCTTACATACATTTGAGGCCCTCAGAAGAAAAACAGTGCCAAGATATGGCAAATTATCTAGCACGTTTGTCCATTGTTTTCCTTGATATGATTATAGCGCGGAAATGCCGAGTCTTCATATAAAGGGCTATTTACTTTGTAATGTCTAAAATAAAAACTTGTAAGACCATGTCTTTCGGAATTTTGGAAAACATGATTGCAAACGGAGGCCAAAAAGCATGAAACCCAGCAACTAAATGTAATATTTTGTGGCACAGGGCACTCTTAGGGACACCAAAATGGAATTTGACATATAATTGGGGGTGGGGTGAGGGGTGGCATTAAAGAAGGTAGAGGGGTATTATATTACCTTTAGATACAACCCGAAGGTAAAGAAATTTGATGTCATTTACAATAATGAGTTAGTGTAACTTCTAACTAGATTAGTCTTGAAAGTTGGTGTCAAGTTAGTAGTTTATCAATCGAAAACCAATGTGTAGTGTTTAAAAGCAGTTATTTCATCAAAGGTGTGTCAAAATCTGAGTCTGTAAACTGCAAATTTCTACAAAATCAGCGTTCCATTTTTATACAACAAATGGACAGTCATGAACTTCATATGAAGAAAAGCGATAGTTTAAAAAGAATTAATTTTTAGTAACGCATACTTTGAGTCCAGAGACATAGATAACATCTACATCTCTGCTTTGACAAAATGTACATTATATATGTCTGCCAGGTTTTCGTTTTTTTCTTTTATAAAGTTTCATATTTTTATATGACAATTCAAATACCAAATGACTGTTAAAATTTGACACATGTTAGCTTATAATTCTGTTATTCACACCTTCTTTGCTTAATACCTTTCACAGCTATCAACAAGATAAAATTGCAAGGCGTACACCTGACTTGATGGGCAGATATTTAATTTCCGTTTGCTTGATTTATGCTAGGATTTTTAAATACTTTTGTTTAATCTGTTTGATAAGTATTTTCTTGTGATAAACTAACCTTGTAAACAAAAAAAGAATGTTGTAAAAAATTGATGTCTTAACATCTTTCGAAGACAGCGATGACAAACCTCTACAATACTTTATTTCATCGGATTTCCAGGGTCGTGAAAATTAATGATAAACAGAAATAATGAAATATGCTAAGTGTAATAGCTTTAAAAAGACAAATCAATGTTTAAATACTAATAACAACTATTCTTCTTATTATAATACCCTAATATGTAGCTATCTATCAAGTACTCTTAGTAAAAACAAGTGTTTTTGAAATTTTTAACACGTATGGCGACCATTTTGGATTTTTCCCGCCATATTTGATTTTCAAAAATGGGTCCCATGCTCAATTTTTCTTATATATGTCAAAGTTCATTTGTACCAAATTTGGTGCTTTTCCCATTTTCTGAAGTAATTTTTTACAAATTGACTGGACTATAAACTGTAATCCATTTTCATCGACTTGGATCTGGTGCCAGAATTTTGTTTTGTAATTAACATTTTATATCATATATTGTACAAACATGTAACATAAATATTTTATGTCGAAGCGTCAAAACGGTGCCAAAACCACCCGAACAAAAGCCACCCTTTAACAACACATCAGTACTTAATAGAATAAAGGATCCTCTTGATAAGGAACTCTTGTCTATAACGGAATTGTTATATTTCTCCTCTGTACGGCCCTGGTGAGGTGACAGGTGTAACTGTAATTATGCACTAGATTATATAGTCAGTACAAATTCAATAGTTCCAAATGAAGCTATTTTAATCAGTACAAATACAATAGTTTCAAATGAAGCTATATAAATCAGTACAAATTCAATAGTTTCAACTGAATCTGTATTAATTATATCAAGTGTACTTGACTAAAACCAATATAGCCTTTTTCAGATGCGATGGAGAAACTCTTCATCAATTTAGGATTTTCAAACAGTTATTTTGAGAAAAGGGGAAAAAAACAAATTGCAATTTACTTATCAACCAACTTTTTTCTCACTCAATAAGTTGTTGAATCTGATATATTTTCTTCCCTTCGATTACTATTTAGAGATTAACGTTCATTAAAGCTTGGCTGTTTGTGAAATTCTTGTGAATTAATGACAAAAACAAACCTAATCTTAAAATGATGTTGAAATGGATTTTTTATTAACTTGATAACATAGATGACTGTTTCTAACCTTTTGGGTCAAGCTTGTTCAATTTTGCTTGATGCGTATCAGTGATATAAGGTAAACAAATGACCATGCATTTGGTGCAACGTGGAATTAAACATCAGCTATCAAGTCGTTAATTACTATTACATGTGCTATTTGTAAACACGAATGTCCATGTAACATACATATTATGACAGTTTTCACTTTTATTCGTAAACATACTTGCAGATATTTTAATCAGGGACAAACTATCAACATGGTTTGAGAAATGTCTTATAACAATAATAACACGAAGCCAATAAAGTATATTTCCGAAATGAATCTAAAATTGTTGATCGCTTTTCATTTTTTAAATACATATTTAATACAGAATTCAGGTTATTTTATCGGGAACATGCAGGTAAACATTCATATAGTTCGGTATTGTAAGTTATGTGAAATATGATAAGTTCCGTAAAACAATCAAAACTTCAAAACACACATTGTTTTTTCCGCCTCTATAGATATGTATAAATTAAAGCCAGTCTCATATTTTGCCACTGTCGATAAACTAAAGTAATCCACGTAAACTGATATAGTAACATGTTGTCATATTATCTGTATCCCAAGGGGTTGCAGTCGCTGAAAAGATTAAACCGAAAATTAAAGGAATTGATAGATAAGAAAATAAAAAAATTAAACTAAGGCAAGTTGTCAAAGAATTTCTTTCCATCGTGATCCAAACAATATATGTATTCTATTTCATTCCTTAAATAATAAACTGTAAAAAGATAAACATGAAATCGAAGGTTAGATAACAAACCAGATATATGCGAATGAGGATAATCTGACTTACATTAAAACATTAAAAGGTATTGTATCTGACCCTAAAACGAACATAGTGAAAATATATTTTGAACGACCTTGTAGTCATTACATCTACGTATACAAAGTGTTTTTCTTTCAAACTTGTATGTGCGCACATAATGCAATTACGCATATCATGTACATGCTGTAATTATACATTATAAACTTGAATTGTCTATTTCTGAATGACAAACATGTAGAACTCTGTAATTATATACATGTACAAACTATGAATAAATCATGTTTGTACATATTCTCATTCTGTGTATCATTAGGTATACTATTCAAGACAATTGAATGACCAAAACTAAAAATTTGAATTATCAAACATGATACGAAATATATTACGTTATGCAGAACTGGATTTCTATACATCCCAATATCTTTCCTTCCTCGTGTAGGTTAATGGTCAAGACAAATGTTCCTCGTACCTCATACGATAGCGGCGGTATGGGAATATTAATAGGCGGCAAGTCATACGGCCTCTGTAAAGATAAAACTAAATGCTAAAAATCATTTAAAAATGTACAAGCGCGTGATTATTTTAAATTAAACATGATTATTTTAAATTATTAAAATTATAGAATATTAGTTATGAAAAGATAAAGTTTACTTTTTACATATCTTTGAAATTGGTTTAGAAAGAAATTATTACCACCTACTTTAATGAATGGGCAACCACAAGTATTGTTAAACAGTTTCGGTATGTCCTCCCGACATGTTTTGCCTTTCATATAATCTTTAAGAATAGAACACAAATCGTTATAATGACAGTAGGATTCCCCTACGATCTTGCATAGTTCTGTGTAACCGGTCTTTGTCTTCAAACGCAAACTTAAATCAACCTGTAAAAATTTCAACATTTATAACAAACCTTAAAAAAATCCATTAAATTCAGCTTTTTCATAGTTTTACCAACCAGTGCTGAATGACAAGTTGTAAAAGTCCTTAATATGTGGCAATATTACTGAAAGGAATCCTAATAACGAATTTAAACCTTAACATAATTCCGTTTATGACAATAACAACATAAATTACATTGCATGCATAAACGTTACTATTATCAACGTTACAAACGTTCAATATATAATTATAATTATAGTTATTATAAGTGCTAAACGTCGGTCAGTCGAGCAAGCACTCGGTCATTCGTCCTGACGTCGGTCTATATATACAAATCCTATATCTCTTGCAAGATCGTCTTAAAACTTGGCTCAAATGACAACAAGGCAATGCTATAACCTATGCCACTTCTGTGCCAAATCATGGTTACCCTTAGAAGATCGAAAGAACAAATAATCATCACAAGTTTGTGTCCGGTCTATACAAACTACACCCCTTGAATGATTTTTCTTGAAACTTGGCTGAAATGTTCACCTAAGAAAAGGCAATGGAGCAGAACCGATGTCGGAAGTAAGGTTGAAATCAAATGTCGGTTTTTAGGTAATTTTGTGTCTACTCTATAAATCCTATATTCCTTTAAGGAATTTCTTAAACTTAGCACAATGATTCACCTCAACGAGGCTGTGTTCAGAACCCATGAAGCCTTGATGATCAAATGTCAGTCTATTTCGGGTCTGGTCTAAAAATCATATACCAGTTGAGTGGTTTTCTTTAATATAGCTCAAATATGTACTATGTAAAGAACCCATGTCGTTTTTGTGCAGACGTAAGATGGTTCAGCACGACAATATTGTTTTGTATACATTTTTAGATGGTATTTTTTAGTTTCTTGTTTTTGGCCTTTTTCAACTTGGGTGGTTCCAGTATTCCTACTTATATACTGTATAATCACCCTTAGGTGCCTGCTTTTTAAATTTGTTTTTTTTTTAAGTCTTGTCTGTGTTTGGGAAGGCTTCATAACCCAGACCCTTTAAAAATTTATTTTCCCATTAATTTCCCCGCCCATTTTTTTCTTTTTGGAAACCGCTTTCTTTTTTTTGGGGGCCCAAATACCGTTTTTCATTGATAAAAACCCCGTGTCAAAATTGAATTTTTCCATGATAACCCCGAATGAACACATCTGGGGGATGTTTTTAAATTTTAAAAAAATTTAACCCTTTTTGGGTGTTTGAATTTTAAAATTCTGTTTAAAGGGGTTGGGGGCCGGTTTTTTGGGTTAATTTTGCACTTTCCATTTCCGCCCTGA
The DNA here is from genome assembly GCF_026571515.1 of Ruditapes philippinarum. Lineage (NCBI taxonomy): Eukaryota > Metazoa > Mollusca > Bivalvia > Venerida > Veneridae > Ruditapes > Ruditapes philippinarum. Next base: position 13,474 of record NW_026851792.1, on the reverse strand, counting down.
ACGGGTTTTACCCAACAAGGCAAATTTTAAAATTTTTGCCGTTTTTGGGTTTTCTTTGAAGATTCTTTTTTTTTTATTTAATGAAAAAAAATATCAGAAAATTTAAAAAATTTTTTTTATTTATAATTAAATTAAATTTTTGGGAAATTTTTTTAAAAACTTGGCTGAATTTTTTATTTTTATCAAAAACAATGCGCAGGGCCTTGCTTTTAAGCCCCAAAATTTGGCGGTCAAATATTCCCAATTTATGGGGTCCCCCTTTTTTTAAAATAACCCCTTTTAAGGTGAAAAAACCCCTTTGCTGCCATTTTCCCAGGCCCCAAGGCAAGCTTTGTTCCCCAAAAAAATAAAAAAAAATTTATAAATTAATTTTAAATTAAAAATTAGTGTCAAAGAGATCAATCGGGTAGGACTTTATTTTCATCTATCCTGTGGCAGTCCTAAGGAAATTTTTTGTATTTGTTTAAATTTTTTACTCATTAAATAAAAGTAACATCCCTTTTAAAATACTTTCCCAAAATATATTTTTATATTCCAAAATTACCTCAATGTAATTTTATGGCTTCCATTCCCCAAAAGCATTTTATCGAGTGAACTTCTTGAACGGATCGTTATGTCCATTCCCAATCATAATTGGGTCTGGAGATATATCGAGGAAAAATTAACATAGAGTGGGACAACTGTATTATTGCAGTTGGAGTAACTGAAATTTTCTCGCACTTCATCGACTCCTGAAAAAATATGGTTTCAGGGAAAATTTTATGTTTTTGTTATACAATGTAAACACTGGTTGTTCAATAACGGGAAATATCAATAAATAAATTCATTCAAATATATCTAAAAGTTTTTCATTTTGCAAATATATATGAAATATCACCAACCAAGTTAAAAATGATTAACGATATTCTCATAAACATATTTTTTTTTAATTGATTAAATAACTGTTTTTAATACTTTAAAAACACTTCCAATACAAATTATACATCTTATGGAAAAAATGAAGAAAAAGATATTCTTAAACCTTGAAATATATGCCTTTGTGATGATACAAAATCAATTGCAAAAATGCACAAAACGCATACTGTAAGCGACTTGAAATAACCCATGGCATACACACTACGAGATAAATAACCAAAACTAAAAAAATAGAAAAGAACACGTAACCGGAAGGAAATGACAGATGGTTGATTTCTGTTGGAATTTATTGCATACGGAAGTAAATATGCGATTCAGCAAGATGGTTACAAGTTTAGTTCGGCGTTTTTGTTTGTTATTTGTTTGTTATAGCTTGGGATGTGTTTATTGTTATGATACTCATGTGCCTTGTTCTTGTTAGTTTGTTAGTTCGGTTCGAATGCACTTTTTAGTGCAATGGTAAAAGTTGAAACAAATATTGCTATTCCTACTATGTAGCCGTTATACAACATAAAATACGTTGTAATTAAACAACACAGCATATAATAAAAGATTTCGATGATATGATTATATTTACATATTAGGTTAGGACGATTTATAAAATTATTTTACTGTATAATGCATAGCCAATGTAACGAAATGTTCAAATAGCTGGCAAATCTCGATTTTTTTATATGAATATCTGAATGTCACTGTACACTTAATCGTGATGTAAATGAAAAGACGTTTGTTAATTTTGAAAGATTTGTATGTTGTTATATTCATTATTTATTCAGATTGCTTTTTATATACAGATAGTATTTTTAACATGTAGCAACACTTGTAAAAAAAAGGAAAATTGGTTAAATTTTATAATTTTCCGAAATTTTATCAACTTTTTCCCTCGGCAAAAATGAAAATTTTGTGACCCATATGTTTAAACCTTTAAAAACATTTGATTTAGAAAAAAAAACACTTTTAAATTTATAATTATAAAGGGCCCTTCAAAATTTTCCCTTTTTAAACGTATCCTAATTTTTTTTTACAGAGAAGGGCGGCGTTTTTTGGGCTTTTTTGTACAAATCCTCCCCCAATTTTTTTATTCGATAACTGTTTGTAATTCTTGCTTTAAAAATATCCCGTTTAAATTTTAAAATTCCCGGTTTGAAATTTTCATTTCCCTTTTTTAGAAAATATTTTTTTTTTTAAAAAGGCAAAAAACCCCGTTTTCTTTTAATCAAATATGTGTGTTTAAAAAATTTTTTTGGGTTTAAATTTTTGATAATGACAAAGGAAAAAGAGTATTTTTTTACTAGGGGGGCTCATGGGGATCAAAAATAAATTCTTAAGAAAGGGTTATTGTTTTTTGGGGGCCCCAAACATAATTAATTCTATCCAACTTTTATGTATTTTTTTGTCTTTTTAAATGTAAATAAATTTAGAGACATAAAACTTAGTTTTTATTACCTTAAAAGTTGCATTAAAAGTAATGGCTAATTTTAAAAACCCTAAGAAAAGGGGATTTCCCAAATAAAAGTAAATGTTTTTTATCAGCCTTTTAAACAATTTTTAATACAAATTTTAGCCCAAATATAAAAAGGATATGGTAAAACAAGAATCAACGGGAAAATGGTGGCTTTTAAAATTAAGGATTTTAAAATTTAAATTTTACCTTTGAACTTCAAATTTTTTTGAAAATTATAAAAAAAAGGGAAACCCCCCAACAACACGAAATTTTAAATTAGGGCATGTTCAATTAAGCTTTAATTCACCGTAAGTTTTCACCCTATGTCAATTTTTTCTATTTTTAAAATTTTACTAGCCTTTTTGGAGATAAAAATTTTTTCTGGATACAAATAATTAAAAACAAATTTTAAAATTAAACTTTAGTCCTATTTCCATTAATTTTTCCCAAGCATAAATTTAAAAAGAATAAAACTGCTTGTTAAATACTTAAAATGTCTAAAAATTGAATTTTAGCGCAGTTTTTAAATGCTTTTTTAAATTCAAAAGCATGAATAATCGCTCTTTTTTGGAATTTTTAAACAAGTCTATATATTTAATTTAAATGCATAACTTTCAAAGGGAAATTTAAAATAAATTTAGCCTTTCTTTTAAAACCCCTTTTATTTCAAAAAAATTTGATAAAACGTTAAACTTTGAAATAAATTTTGATAAAAACCCTTTTTTTCTTCCGGGTCAAAATGTAAAAACAAAAACCCTAGAAAAACATGCCCCAATTACAGCATAAACCCAAGGGTGTGATAATTTAGAAGGGCGGGTCCAATTATTGCATTGTGCATTTATTGGTATTTATTTCTAACTAAAATAAATACCCCATGTGTTCGAATTTGATATAATCAAAAAAATTAAATTTTATCAGATTTTCCCAAAAAAACATAAAGGAATTTTCATAACTTTTTTTTTAATGCCCTGAAAAAATTTTGATTGTTTGTCTAAAATTTTTAAATTTTTTATGTTTTGAAAAAAGGCTATATAATTGTATCGTCGGGATTTCACGGTTTTTTATTAATTTACATACTTCTTTTTTTACCGTGGTTTTTTTTACTGACCCAAACTCTTTATTAAATTGAATTTTTAATAGATATGAAAGGCAGGATCCAAAAATTTTCCCCAGCTGCAATGCTTTTTTAAATCGACTATAAAAAAACCTTATTTTTAACGGGGAAAGGGTTTGCAAAAATTTATAATGTTAATCAATATTATCGGGATCCAAATAGTGAAATATTTATGTTGTTCTTGTTTAGAAGCAGTCATTTTTATCATAAAGATAGCGCTTAGTAAAGGCCGTTTATTATCTGCTCTGTTTCAGCAAATAAACCAATGAAAGTTCTCTTTATGAATGAATTCGAAGCTTTACAAGTAAAATAATCCATGGTAGATTATGTTGTATGTACGGAATATATACCACGAGTAACCGACAATTATATTGTTAACACTTTGAATACAAAGTTATCAGAATGATGCTGTAATTATCAGACCTATGCTGATCCATATTATTTTTCTGATGGTGTGTTTGTCAAAAAAAAAATACTCAACATAAAGAAACTCATATTTCTTCTAAACCGTCTCCAGTCAGAAATTATGGTGACATGTATATTTTATTTGCGTTTCTTACATAATCTGCCCAACATATTTCAATAATACAAATGTAATAATTACAAAGTTTTAGAAAAGCTCAAATGTATTTGACATTGTTTTTGTCCCTTTATTAAAATACGTTCACTTATAAAGAAGAAATAATCTTATATAAAAAAAACCTGTTGTAATAAAACAATTTGATGTTTACAAATTTTATTTAATTAATTTTTTCCCAATGAAAGGTACTTTTTCATTTTAAAATTTGAAAATTTGCAAAATATGAAGTTCACCAGAAAAAAAAAAACATAAAGCAAGGCTATTAATGCAAAAACGTAGGGCCCTTTTATGAGAAAATTCGGCTATTATGAGATTGGAAAATTTTTAAAAATTGGCTCTCAACCCGGGCCTTTTTTTACTGTTTTTTTTTTTATTGGAAAAAGTCGCCATTTTAAAATTTGGATTTTTTTAAAAAAAGAATCTCATTTCCCAAATTCCCCTTAAAACCAAGGGAAATTTTTCCCCATTAGATTTTTTTGTTTAAATTAAAGTTTTTAAAACCTTTTTATTTTATGTTTAGTTATTAAAAAATTATCAATAATTAAGTGTTTTTTATTATTCCCTTTGGGTTTTTAAGGTTTAACGGGTCATTTTTAAAGCCTTCGGCTTTTTGGCCCCCAGGCTAATAGGGAAAGTCTTTAAGCCCAATAACAAGACCTTTAAATGAAAATTTTTAATTTTTAAAACATTATAATAATTTTGGGTCGGGTTTCAAAAAATATTTTGTAAAACAACAAATAAAGGGAATTAAACTTGCTGGAAACGTGGCAACATAAAAAACCAAATAAAAATTTTGAAATTATTTAAAATTGGGAAAAAATTTTTCCCGGGCATCGCTTTTCTAATATCACATAAAAAATTTTAATTTTGTTTTAAAATAAATCCCCGAGTTGAGATATTTATTTTTAACCCTCATAAGATAAACCCTTAAGAAACCACATACATGCAATAAAATTTTAAACAGTTTGACGAGTGGTAGAGGAAAGAAAATATTCTGGGATAATACGTCATTTTTTTAAAAATTTTTGTTTTTTCCATTTCCAAATCATTTTTTCATCACAAAAATTGTAGAAAAACCCCTAAAAATTTATAATTTTTGTTTTGGAAAGTTACCAGAAGATTTTAAATTTTCGGTTTTAAATGCTGCCATTAAAAAGGGATACTAGTAATGTAAATCCCTAAAATTACTTTTGTCTATTTGCAAAATTTTTAAAAGGGCTTTTTTATAAAAGTGTGAATTTTTTTTCTTGCATGTAGGCAATACGGGTGCTTTTTGAGGTAAAAATAATCGAAACCCCAATTTTAAAAGTTTAAAACCTTCGATTGGGGGGAAAAAGAAACCCTAATTTTATCCACCGCGACTTTTGTACCGGATTACTTGAAAATTACTCGGCATAAACTGTTGGGAAAGGGATAATTGTTCAAAGTATTTAACTATTGGGGTTTATAATATTGATTTATTTCAAAAAGGGCCAAATATTATGGGACTTTTTTAAGGAAGAAATTTGGGTTTCCATTTTTTTAATTACAGTACAAAAAAAGACAAAAAGAAACATTCGGGCCCTTTTATATGTGAAACATTTTGGGTAAATTTTCCTTAATTTTTCAGTTTAGAATTTAATCTTCTAACGTCAAAAATCGAATTAGAGAAATTTTTAATTTTAACAGGCCATACCGAAAAAATTTTAAATTTTGGTCAAAAAAAACCCGTCCCCTTAAAAACGGTTAACAAAATAACATTAATAAAAAAATTTTTTCAAATTTTTAATCAAGTTATGTTCTTAAATTTAGTTGGGGCCCTTTTAAATTCATTAAAAATGTGTAAGATACATTTTTTTTCGGCAACATAAAGGCAAATTTTTTCATTTTAAATGTTGAATAAATTATGTTTTTAAAATATAATCATTTCTGTCAAAAACAAATTCTCACAATAATTTCCCCGCACACATACTTTTTTTTTTCTGAATGGTCATTCCCTGTTTAAAACTTTATTTTCCATTTTTATCTGAAACCCCAAGGGGTTGCATTTCGCTGAAAAAAAAAAGGGGAAAAATAAAAGCGATTAAAACGGGAATTTTTTTGGGTTTTTGAAGATTAAAAAAAAAACCCAAAATCAAAAACAAAGGAAACTTTGCTGAATTTTTTCTATCCATCGGGAATTTTAAAAATTTTAACATGTCCTTTTTTTTTTTTTAAAAAAATTTTTAAAATGTAAAAAGATAAACTTGAAATTGAAAAATCATTCTTTTAAATTTTTAAACAAATCAGATTTCGAATGAAAGGGTCATCTTTCTTACATTGAAATAAATTTTTAAAAATAATAATTTAAAACCCCCTTTTAAAAGGGAAAATAGAGAAAATATAATATTTACAAACTCGTATGCATTAAATCTTTTGTAAAATACAGTTTTTTACTTTTAAACTTTTTTGGCGCAAATAATTTCAAAGCCCTATCTTGTTTCTTTTGTTGAACTCGAAAAATAAACCTTTTTCAGTTTTGGCCCTTTTTTATGGATGACAAATTTTTTAGGGCACCCTGAAAATGAATTTTTAAAATAAATTTTTTTATAAGTACAAGAAAAGAAAAGAAATACAATTTTATAAATTTTTTTTTTCCCAAAAAAGTTTTTTTTGTTTTTTTAAAAGAACAAAAAAATAGTACTACGAATATTCTAAAAGTTATAATTAAAAACAAAGAGCGAATTATATCTTACGTTTTAAAAGAAAATGGATTTCCAAAACAAACCCAAAATTTTTTTCCCTTTCCCCCGTGTAGATTAACGGTCAAAAAAAATGTTTCCCCTACCTCAAAAAAATTTGCTGGGGTTAAAATTGGGCTTTAATACCCCCGGATTTTAAAAAGGGGCCCCACAAGGAAAAAATATATTGCTAATTTAATTCCTTTTTTTAAAGAAGTGGGGGTTTTAATTTTTTTTTATATTTTTTTTCTTTAAAAAAGTATTTACGCAAAGAAAATGATTATGGTAAGTTGATATATAGTTTTTTCTTTTAACATATCTTGAATTTGTAAAAAAGAAAAAAAAATCACGTACTTTTTTTGAAGGGCAAACAACCCCGTATTGTTGGGAAAATTTTTTTTATTTCCCCTTTTGGGCACTTTTTTCCTGTCATAAAAAACTTTCAGAATAGAACAAAATCGTTAAAAATTGGGAGTATTGGGTTCCCCCATGAATTTTTGGGAAAAATTTTGGGGGTAAAACCGGGCTTTGGGCTTCAAAACGAAACCCAAAATAAAAAACCCCGTAAAGATTGCAGCATAAAAATATTTTTTACCCCTTTTTTTTAAATTTAAACAATTTCTAAAAATTTTTCAGGGAAAAAATTTAAAGGTTTGTTAATTTTTTTGTTTTAGCTAAAAAAAATTTGTGACATTTTTTTGGTTTTGGGGGATTTAACTTTTTTTTATGTTTAAAATGGGGCAATATTACTTGGGAAAAACCTTAATTTTCTTGGGGGCCCTCCCTGCTTATATAATTAAAACTAGAGTTTTCGATTATCCAACGAAAATTTTTTTCAAAAAACTTATTACAGGAAGGGTTTTTAAAATATTTTTTATAACTTTTCCCTTTTTTATGTTTTTTTTGGTTTTTATATTACTTTTATCATGTAATATTATAAATTTTTTTAATTTTTAATCCATGTTTTGTTTTTTAGAATATTCGGTTTTTGGGATGTAATTTGCCCAACCCCCTTTGAAAGGAGTGAAATGGGTATATATTTCCTATAGCCTCAATGCTTTTGTTATTAAAGCCTCATTTCATCCAGGGAAAATTTAAATCGATCTTTACTTCATTTCCAAACATTATTGGATCTGGAGATATATGAAGATATTTAACATACAGTGGGACTGCTGAGCTGTTGCAGTTGCTATAATTGAAATTTTTCTCGTTCATGGACTCCTGAAAATGTATGGTTTCAAGTGATTTTCATTATTTTCTTATTACAAAATGTAAATAATGTTGTGCATAAACGTTATCTACAAAAATATATCTTTTACAAAGAGAAGAAAGGCTTAAAATTTTGTTTTAAAAAAAAAACTCAAAACCCAAAATTTTTAAAAATTTCCAAAAATTGAAAACGATGTCATCTTAAACATGTTTAATTTTTCCCATGAAATTTAAATTTTTATAAAAATTTTAAAAACTGCACGCCTCCCAAGGAAAAAAACCCAAAAAAATTTTTTCTTTAAACAATGTATTTAAAATCAAAAAAAAAAGTAAAAAAATTCAATATCAAAATTTAAAAATTTACAAAGTTATGTGCGATTAATGACCCGTTTTGCGTATCAATCATATAATTTGCTGCGTTATTAAAAGCGTAAAAATTTAAAGTATTTTTCTTAAACCCCTTTTTGGCAATTTACGTGGGTTTTTAAGTGCCCTTTGCAATGTTTTAATTAGTTTCTTTTTTTAAAATTTTATTTTTTTTTTTCAAAATTTTTTAAAGAAAAAATTTGCATTAAAACTGGGGCAAAGCTGCTTTTAACCCTCTAAAAAAAAATTTTTTTAAAAAAATTTATTTACTTTTTTAAGGAAAAAGAAATAAAAGAAAGGACGTTACCTTAAAAACATTTCCCTTGCCCAAGAAACCTTTAAAAAAAAATCAAAAAACAAAAAAACTTAAAAAAGCAAAACTATGAAAGGGCCTTTTTCAAATGCCCTTTCATCCCCCTCCCCATTTTAATAAAAAAAAAAGAAAACCAAAAAAAAACCGGAAGGAAAAATTTTAGTGGTTTTCATTGTTGAAATTTTTAAAACCCTATGCATTTCGGAAGTAAATGTTTGGGTTTTAAATTTTAAAAGAAAACAAAAAGTAAAAAAAAATTTTAAAAACCCTTGGGTTTATTTGTTAAAAAATTTTAACATTTACCTTTTTTTAATTAGTAAAATTTAAATTTTCATGATTGAAAAGATCAAAAACCCTCTTATCAATGTTAAAATTAAAGAAATTTTAAAATTTTTTTAAATACGTTTGTATCAACATTCTTTTAATTTTCCCCTTTTTAAAAAAACCCGTCGAATAAAAATTTTTAAAAAAAAAAATTAATGAAAAAAAAAATTTATTAATACAAGGTATATATGGCAAAAACAAAATATTAAAATATAAAATTACCTTGAATACCAGAATTTTTTAGGAAAAAAATTGTCAGTTATAATTTGGGCAACATTTTAAATGTTCCCCGTGCCCGTTAAATTTAAATCCCCAAAGTATAATCCGGGAAATTGGGCAAAAATTTTTCATTGATCATTTGAAAAAATTTCATTTCCCGTTGGGTCAGAAAACCCCCTTTCTATTTTTCGGAAAATGCCCTTTTAATTTTTTCAATTGATTTAATATGGAACCAGATTTTCAATTTTTTGAAAATCAGTTTGCCAATCCATATGCCAAGGTCTTTTAAAATATTTTAAAATTATTGCTGATTTTTGGGGGTTTGCTTAAAAATTTGGGGGGAAAACTGACGTATCAAACCCCTAATTTGGGGTCAATCGCTGGAAGTAAAAAAATTTTATAATTCCCTGTCAATATAAAATGTTTCTTAAAAACAATAATTCACCCCAAAAGGGGAAAAGGGTTGGGTTTTTTGGCGCTTGGGTGTTGGGAAGGGGCCCCGTTTAAAAAAAACCCAAAATGAAATTTTTAACCTTTTTCCAAACCCTTTTTAAAAAAAATAAATGACATAATACTGCGTTTTTACCATGTTCAACCAAATTTGGGTGGGGGATAGCAACTTTTGTCATAAACTCCAAAAAATTTACAAAGGAATGTTTTTAAAATTTTTAGCTAAAACCCTTCATATAAAAATTCAACGAAAGGGTAAAGTTTTGGAAAAAATGGTATAAACATTTTTTCCCAATCTCAAAAATTTTTAAACACAGACCTTTTTTTCAAATTCCATAGAAAATTGGGCCCAATGATTTAAAAAATGATCGTTGGAATGTTAATTTCAAATTTTTAGAAAATTTTAAAGATACCAAAGCAAAAAGTTATTTTCATTTAGATTCAAATCAAAACCTACATACGGGGAAAACAGAATTCCAATTCGTAAAACCAAACCCAAAATGTGTTTTTCCCTTTTCTTGTTAAAATTTATTGTTAGGGGAATGTCCCCCCCAAATTAATGGGCAACCTTTTAAAAAAATTGGGACTTAGGGAAAATGTGTAACGTTTACAAAATGAAAAATGTTGTTTAAAAAAATTACACGTTAGTACAATTTAAATTTAAAGTCAGTGTCATTAACAATTTTTTAAAATAAAGATTGGTTATCAAAACAAAGGAAACATGGGAGAAAAATGCAGTATTTAAAAATTTTAAAGTTAAAATATTTTATTTTTTTCCATAATTTCTTTTAATTTTAGGGAATTTTTAAAAAGCCCTTTTAAAGCAAAAAAAACAAAAGTTTTAAGTACTAATTTATTTATTTTGGGTTTTAAATTTAAAATTTTTAAAAAGTTTTTTGAATTTGTCTTTTCCTAAAAATCCCAACTTTTTAAAAAAAAAACGCAACCGTTGGGTTTGAGTTTTAAAAACATTTAACCAATAATTTAAAAAGACAAAGTTAAAAATTTTAAATTTATTTGCAAGGGAAAAAAAATAAAAATTTCAATTTATAAAAATTATTTTATATTTGCTTAAAAGCCACTTTTGGGAAAAAAAGCAAAAAAATTAAAAACCAAATCTTTTAAAAAAAGGGCCCCGCAGTTTTTAAAAAGGGGGATTTTTTTCCCTAAACTTATTTTAAAACCTTCCCAAGTATTTTTTAACTTAAAATTATTTAAAAGGCAAATTAAATTCCCCACCCATTTTTAACATTTTTGCCCTTTAAATTTTTTTTTCAAAACAAAAAATGAAAAATAACTAAAATGTAAACATAATTTTTTTTAAAAAAGGGTTATTTTTTTTTTAATTTGGTGAAAACTTGAAAATTTTCGGGAGTTTAATTTCCCAAAAACCCCGAAAACCGGGGAAGGGTTTTGTAAATTTAAAACTCCCGGAACGTTTGTTTAAATTTTTTAAAAATAAAAACAAAAAACATAAAAAATTTTAAAAGACAACCCGCAAAAAGGAAAAATTTTTAAAAAGGTAAAAAAATCAAACCCCCTGACATTTTTTAAGGAAATTTAATTTTTTCTTATCTTTAAGTTTTTCCCGGGTTTCTTTTAACCAAAATTTTTAAAAAAATTTTCAAAAAACCTTTTAAAAAAAAGCAGTTTGAATTAAAATTTTTTAAAAAATTTAATTTTTTTTAAAAAGGTCCATAATTTTTTTAAAGGTTTGAAATTTTTAAAAATGGCATTTTTCCTCCCCCAAATTAACCTTTTTGGGCCCCCTTTAAAAAAATTTTAAATCCCAAATTTTTTTCAAAACCCAAAATTAAAAAAAACTAAAATTTTAAAACAGTAACTTTTTCTTAAAAAGGTTTCATTTTTTGTTTTGGTTTTTTTTTCCAAAAAACCTGGTTTTTTTAAAGAACGGAATTATAAATTTAAATTTTTAAAAAAAACCCTTTTTTAAAATATGCTCTTCTCCCTTTAACCCCCTTAATTAAACATAAAACAGGAAAACCAAAAGGAGTTTTTTAAACTTTTGCTCGGAATTTTTTGTCTGAATTTTTATATTCTAAAATGTTTTTGAAATTTAACCTTTTGGGGAATGGGTTTTTTTTTTAAAAAAATTTATTTAAAAGGTTTTTAAAAAGGAAAAATGAAATTAGAAAAAAAATATGAAAAATTTTCCCTTCCCCAAATTAATTATCATAAAACAGGATAATCATTTAAATGAAATAAACTTTTCAAACTATTCCTTTTTGTTGTCTTTTAAACATCTCTTTTCCAAAATGAATTCATAGAAAAAACATTAAAACCAAATTTTAAGAATTTTATCGGATCTGGATACAGTTTTTTTTGTGTTGGAAAGTAAAAAGGAGTTTTCAACCGGTTACAGTTTTCCAAAAATGAAAAAAGGTCTGGTTCCCGACTCCTATATAAAAAAATGAAAAAGGGGGACTTTTTTTTGGGCCTTTTAAAAAAGTTTCCAAAAATTTTTATAACAAAGTATTACCCCCTTTCCCCAAATTTAAACCCCTTGGCCCTTTACGACGTAACTTTATTTAAGAAAATTTCCCTGACGTAAAATTAAAAATCAAAAAAAAAATTGGTTTTCAATTTGAAATTTTTAAAAGCATTTTTTTTCCCTAAATTGTTTTTATAATTTTTTTTTAAATATCTAAAATATACAAAATAAAAAAAATAAATTCAAAAACTAAAAAAAAATTTTTTACAAAATATTTTTTAAAAAAGTTTTTGGTGGCAAAATCTCTGTACTGTTAAGGGGGGAAACATTGGTTCAACAATCATAGGATTTTAATTTTTAAAAATTTCTTTTCTTTTGATATTAAAAAAATTTTTCTACATTACATGTTTTTTATCACAAAAAACTTGCTTTAAACTTGACATTAAAACCTTTAAATTTAAAAAAGACTGAAACAATTTGTGATTAAAAATAAAAATCTTAAAAAAGAATAAACAAGTACGAACAAACCTTAAAAGTTTAAATGTTAATGGCATTAGAGTTTTGACAAAAATTTTTGTTTAAAAATTTTGGTTTTGATATCAAAAAAATTTAAAAAAAATACAAAAACTTACCTTTTATTTTAACTTTTTGGGAAAAAATTTTTAACAGAAAATGATTCCCAAAAAAACACCTAAATTATCAAAAATTTTACATTTTTTTAAAAAAAAATATTAAAAGGAAAATCCTTTTCTAAAAAAAGTTCTTGTGTTAACAGGGAAATTTTTTTGTACTTTAAAAGAAAAGAACAAAAGCATAATTTTTTTTAAAATTAAAATTTTACTTTTTAAAATTGGTTTTTCAAAAAAAATATTTTTCGTCCCTTTTCAGTTTAAACAATGAAAACATTTTGGGAAAAACCCTTTTAAACCCTTTTCCCTATCCCAACCCAAAAAAATCCCAAAATTTTTAAAAGCAATTTTATTTCTTTTTTTTGGTTTGGGGGAGATTTTTTGCTTTCAAAAAAAACGTTTTTCCCAAAATATTTTATTTTTATTAAAAAAATTTCTTTCCCTTTTAACTTTTTCAAAAATTTGTTTTTCTTTTAAAAGAAATTTAAAAAAAAATATTAACTAAATTAAATCATTTAATTTAAAAATTTTAAAATTTTTTTTTATTTTGGGAAATATTTAAAGCAAAAAGAAATTAAAAAACAACACAAAAACAAAAAAAACGGGAGAAGGGAAAGGGAAAAAAGGAAACAAATAAAGGTTTAAACAATGCCCTTAAAGAAATTTGGGGGGAAAAAAATTTGTTTAAAAAAAATTAAAAATTTTTTAAATGTTTATTTAAAAACCCAAAATTCTTTTTGAATGTTGTTTCATATGTACA